>NC_031779.1:12684711-12905672 GCF_001522545.3 Parus major
GGGGTCCCACAGCTGCAGCTGCCAGCCCAGACCGGGAGTTCGGGGCTTTTTGGGGGTCCCACAGCTGCAGCTGCCAGCCCAGACCGGCTGATGCTCGGGGCTCCAGCCCGTCCCGCCTCTGCCCCTCGGTGGTGGCGGTGTGGGGTGGGACGCGCGCTGTGGGGCCCAGCTCCGCGCAGCCTGGCAGGAGCGCAGCCTGGCACGGATATGCCGCGGTTCTCCCGGGTGTTCTCTCCCGGGTGTTCTCTCCCGGGTGTTCTCTCCCTGACCCTGTGGGATCCCTTCGTCCTGCAGGGGGGTGCGCTGGAGCTCGGCACCTTGGGGTTTGCATCCTCCAGGCTCCGCCGGGACGCTCCCCAGAGCTGTGGGGGCAGCTCCGGCTGGGGCACGGTTGAAGGTGGGGTTTCAGACCGGCCTCTCGTTGCTTCACTCTCAAGGCTCACAAAAGCAATGTCCGAGGTGGTCAGAAGAGAAGGAGGGCCGCAGGCAGCCCCAGCCACCAGCTTGTCCCCATGCGTTCAGCATCGCTGAGGAGGCCGTGTGCCCTAGGGCAGACTGTGACTTGTTGTGGTGGGATGAGCCATACAACAACAAAATCACTAGTCTTCCACAGGGAACCAGGCACCGTGTCCGTCCTCATCCCTCTGGGCCTTGCTGGGAGTGTTCCCTCTCCCTGCTACCGACCGGGCTCACAGGGATGCAGGACAAGTGTTTTCACACGCCAGCGATCTCCCTTTCCACCACCCATTAGCTTCTCTAGCCCAGTCAGAAAGGAAATATTTAGATTACCCTGTGACTTATTTTTGCATATTTCTTTTCTGTTTTTCTTCTGGTCAGTAAACCTCTTCCTTAAATCAGTTGCTCCATGTTTTGCGTTTCTTGCTTCCATGCCTTCTGTTCAGCTAATTAATCTCCCTTTAATCAGAGTCATTCAAGTGTCTTACAATATCTTGCTGGGGAGTCCTGTCAGGTCTCTGTGTAGAAATTTATAATCTTTTTCTGGTGTTTTTTGTGAAACTGTGTATTACAGCTCTTGGAGATGGTTCATTTCATATTCCTGGGCCTCTTCATCCCGTTTTTCTCCCTGTAAATGAGGTGGTGAGCTCACTATCACCACACAAGTGGGAGCAAACTCGAGCCTTGCTGTGAGGGACATGGGCTTGCATTTTTCCTCCAGCTCTGGGTGGATAAGGAGGTGGTGTCACTGCCTGCTTTTCTCCCTCACTCTCTGCATTATATGAGGAGAGATTCAAGTGCCTGGCTGAGAGCTTCTCTCTGGACACATTGCTGTTCCACCTGTGGTCTGATCACTCTTGGTTTATCCACGACAAACCCATCCATCTTCCTTCTTTCCTTTCCAGGATGTATAGTTTGCATTCCCTTTTAGATTGCAAAGTTTTAGCTATACCCTCACAATGACAAAGAAACCTCAACAGAAGAAATTAGGGCATGTGGGGAGGCAGTGAAAAGCTTTCCCCAGTTTTCCAAAGTGACCAGACTTGAGAAACCAGACAGTCCAGGATGCAAGGGAACAGTGCTAACATTTTTTCTCCCTACCCCATATGCAAAGATGAAGGTGAAAAAAAGTCAAAATATCTTTGAAAGACAAGTCAAAATAACTTTGAAAGTGTGCTGTGGCATCCTGTGATCCCACTGACCCCTGGATCCTCAGTAGATGGTTCTCCCACAGTAGATATTTCCCCCTTTGGTAAAAGCCTTGTGTTGAACAGGGATGCTACTCACCTCTCCAGGGTCCTGGGGCCATGCTGGGGATGAAGAGTTGGGCACCAGATGGTAGAAATCATATTTCAGATGTGGCAGATGAGCTGAGATGAAGGCAGAGCGTGCCAGAGCCCGAGAGAGGTTTCTGCGGTGTTTGCACAATTTGAAATAATAACGAAATCTGTAAAACTCTGGGTAGAGCACGACTAGAATAACAGGCTAAATTTGTCAGATGAATAATTTACTAGAAGTGATTGGCTGTGCTCCAAGTGAGATGAGCACCAGCCTAGTTTCAGGCTGAGCAGCCTGGGTCTCTGTCCTCAGCTGGGAGCTGTTCCCCCTCCTGCTGCCTGGTCATTGCTCTGCCATTAAAGCTGGTCTCCAGAACAGGGGCTTTTCCCCAGGTCATCACTGCCCGAGGCTGCAGGGATTCCCGCAGAGCTCCTGGTGCCCTCCAGAGGTGTCTGCTCTTCATTTTCAAGGCTCTTCTTTGCAGAGCAGAGGTGGTGGGTGTCTCTCTCTGGCTCCAGGCTCCTGCACTCACCCATCCTCTGCCTCTTTCCCTCTTCCAATCACTCCTCTGGCCTTGGCCGTGGTGCAGAGCGGATGGAAGAACAGACACATCTTGACATTTGAGATGGGGAAGGAGATGAAGTCCCAGCGCTCAGAGGAGATGGTGACTGCAGCCTCAGCAAGCAATTAACGTGATCATGTTTATGAATGTGGATCAGTAATTCCAGGTAAATTCCCCAAGAGCAGTGCTGCAGGCGAACAAAGCCTCCTGCCCACCCAGGAGCCTGCCAGCAGGCCCCACCAGAGCCAGCACATCCCTGCTGTGACTCTAAACTGCTTTATTTCCTCATGCCAGCCTAGACATGCATCATTTTGTCTCCGATGCCTCAATGCCAGAGCTCCTCTTCTCAGTGCTGGTTGCACCATGTTCCCCTGGACCTCTCTGTTTGCTCCCTGCCAAGGGGGTTGATTGGTAGGAGAGGGATAGGTTAACACAGAGAAGGCAGCAAGGACCCAGCTTTGCCTCCAGCTGTGATGAGGGGTCACTCCATCATCCTGGGCTCTGCAGACTGCCTGGTGCCTCCCCATCACCCACCAGTGGTTGGGGAACCTCACCAGGGCTCCCTGAGTTGCTCCCATCACTCTGTGTAGGCTTGTGGCAGGGCCATGTGGTTTGTGCCTACCAGCATCCAGAAGATCAAACGGAAGCTGGGAAGCTCAGAAATAGGTTGGGGTAGTGACCAATTTCTGGACCTGATTTTCTTTAGAGAAAGAAAGTCTCATCATGAAGGAGCACGTGGAAATGCCAGCAGCATCCTTTGGTGCAGGGGACCAGCTGGGGCAGCCAGTGGCTTGTGGCTGAGGTGTTACCAGACACAGTCTGAGGCCAGCAGCACGAGGATGTCAGAACAAACAGGCACCATGCCACTCCCTGGCCTTTGCCATGATGGGTCTCTGAGGACTGCAGCCCTCCCAAGGCCCAGCACAGGGATTCCTGCAGGACCCCTCCATTGCCAGGCTGAGATCCCCATCCTGAGCCCACCTGTGCAAAACCTCCAGGACACTGTGTCCCTCCTGGCTAAGGATGGGGATGGACTGTGTGTGGGGGCACCTGCTCAGCCATGAAGACTGCTCAGTGCTGGAAAGTTGTGCTTGGAAGGCAGAAAACTTTTTCCTTTCCCTTGGAGCACCAAGAGCCTCCCTATTCCTCTGTCATCTCCTCCAACACTCTGTGGGAATTGCCTGTACCTGTTCAGCATGGATAGATCTCCTCTTCAGTCATGTCCTGGAGGGTGTCAGTGCTCCGGGGATGCTGCTGGGGATAAGGAGGGATGGATGCTCCTGGAGCAGGAGGTGAGGGAGGATGATGCTGCCATCCATCTCCCCCCTCGCTCCCCATTTTCTGGCTCACCCCCAGGAGAGCAGTGAGCAATTATGGTCCACACGGAAGCTTCATTATTGCCCTGTCGTGGCCTCGTTTGATGAGATGTTTTATTGCCAAACTTATTAAAAGTGAAACGTGTGGTTTCTGCGCAGCAATTTCCTGTCTGCAGCGATAAGCCGGGCTCTGCCCGCTGTGTAATAAACAGTTATTTTATGTACAGCTCTGGCTGGGGTGACAAGGAAGGGAGAGGGCCTGGCTCGTGTTAATTGTGATGGTTAATGGGATCTAAAGCGGGAGCTATGTGTGAGGAGGTGTATGCCCTTCCCCTGCCACGTTCTGTGACAGAAGTGCTCTGGGTGTTGGCAGTGGGGACTGTGCAGGGTCTCCTCCCCACAGCACATGGGAACAGAAGGATTAGTCTGAAATTAGTCACCTGCCTCCTCTCAGCCCTTCATCACAACCTGAGCAAATGAGGGACCTCTTTGCACCCTTCTGGTGTGAGACTCCATCCCCTGCAAGGGCTGCCCCTGAGCTCCAGTGATTCCACCCCTGCAGGAGGCTGGAGGGAGCTCCACTTCATCTTCCCCAGATCCTCCCATCTGCCCAAGAACCTCTCTGTCTGCAGCAGCATTTGCAGGTGATGCTGGTGGCCAAAGCCTGGAGCATCCACCATGTCACCTCCCACTGTCCCTCCTTGGCTGCCCGCAGCAGACAGGTGCTGGAGAGGAGACAGTAAATTCAGGAGCAGCAAATTCAACAGGTACGCTCTATGTCACAGAAAACCTGTGTCACTGCTGAGCTTGGAGCAGCAAAACTCTGATAAACATCAGCAAAGCTGATAAATATTGTTTTATTTTGTCAGAAACAAAGTGTCCTCATTAGGTGTGCGGTCTGTATTTTGGTTTAATTACATCTTTTAAATAAATTTTGAAAGGAAGCAGCTTTTTAAAATGCAAGGTGCCAAAACCACATTTACAAAAATCCTGATTGCCTCTTTTTTTATTTTCCAGACCTGGCCAAAGCTATTAGTTCAACTCAAGCTGAAAGTGCATAACTTTCCCCAATAAACAATTTGTCAGAAAAATTCCTCCTGGCTCTGGGAGATCTGTTTGTTATTTGTCAGCAGTCAAAACCCTGTTGGGTATTTCCCATCTGACTTCTTTTCTTAACAGCATCTTTATTGGTCTGGGAATTAACAGCGGAAGATGCGATACTTGCTATTCATTGCAGTCATCCCAAATGCCACTCATCTCGTCAGGCCACGGCTCCACAAAGCAAAAGCCCCTCTCCTTTGCTCCAATGCACCATTTTTGGGCAACCATGGGCCATTTCCTCTCTTCATCCTCCTGATCCTGCAGTGTGCAACGGTATCCCCAGGCTTGTAGTCCCATCCCTACCTCCTGCATCCACCTCCATCCCTGCCGCCCATCTCAGCCTCTTGCTGGGCAAACTCCCTCCATTGCCAGCTCGGGCTCTCATTAATTTGTATTGCAGCGTGTGTTGCGGGCTGACGTGTAATTAGAGCTCCTGAAGCCTGTCTCATGCTGTAATTGCCATGACAGGGGCCACAGCATATCCGCTTGTTAATTAGTAAACCACAATATCCCGGGGGCTCGTTGAGAGCCGCCTTAATTGTATTTCAGCTGGAACAGAGGGATAATTACCCTTTGCTAGCACTGCCACTTTTAAATCCTTAAAAAAAAAAATAGAAAAAAAAATAAAAGAAAGGAAAACCCAAATCAAGCTCCTCTGCTACCTCCCCCCCTTGGCTGCCCAGGGACCTGGTTTTGTCCCCAGGCTGAAGGGGAAGGGCTGTGGAGCTCAGCAGTGCGGGAACAAGATGCCAAGAGATTTTCTCGGGGACACATTCAAGCTGGTGGTGATGAGCAGCTCCTGCTCTGAGGGTGCTTCTGCGTCCCTGCACACGGGACTCTGCTGGGAACCCCGTTGGTGGATGCAGCCTGGCTTGCTGGGTTTACTGTTTGGTGGGAATCCCATCCTGGATAGCAAGCAATGCCCTGGCATCACCACCAGGCACTTTCACTGGCTTGGAGGAACAGTCTTGGAGGAGTGTCCAGGGAGGAGTGAGCCAAGGTCTCCCTCCTAACTTCCCATCAGACAGAGGGGGCTTCAGTCCCCTCAAAATGGGAGTGGGAGCTGCTGCAGGCTGCAGGGAGGAGGCTGTGGACCTTGCAGGGCTCAGTGTAACTGTATGTTGCTGCTAAGGGTGTGCTTGTATTCCTCATCCCCAGCACTCTTAGGGTAAGAGCAGGACCTCAGCTCAGTGCTCAGTGCTGGAAGTCTTTTCTACAAACCTGGCAGCAGTGTGGGATTAGCCTGCTTGGCTTTAATGCACCCCAGAGGTGAATCATCTCCCTTCTCGAGTCCTTTCTTGTCACACTTCACCTCACTGGGGAACTGGGAGTCTTCTGGGACCTGGTTAAAGCTTTTTTCTCCACAGGAAGGATGTCCCTGCAAGGCACATGTGTGTCTGTGTCCCTTGTAGCGGTAATGGGGGGACCAGGGAGCTTTGGTGAGAGATGGAAGTGCTGAGGTGCAGCATCACCCTTCTGTCAGCACCACAGGCTCCAGAGCACCTCTTCAGAGGAGCTGCTGTCTGGTCAAAGATCTTTGGGGAGGTTAACCTGGGAAGAGAGCCTGACCTGTGACATCCATCCCTTTTCCTGCGCTTCTCCCTGAACCAACACAAAGAGCTCAGCCACCATCAGCCCTGCTGGTGTTTCCTGCTGTTCAAAAAATCGTATAATGGACAACTGGCCTTTGGGACCTGGTTTGTGAATTGGCTTAAATAACAGTCCTGGCTCTCTCCTGGGAAGCTACATGGAGGTCAGCCTTGAAGAAAAGATCAGTACAGTGGCTCCAAGTATTAGTAAAAAGACATAACCGAGGCAAAGAGCCTTGAACATAATTACAGCCTAAGAGCTGCTGTGATGGGAACTCAACGACCTGAAGCCATCTCCTGGACTTGAGTGCAATCAACAGATTGACACTGCTGGGTCCTGAAGGCTGGTTTTTGGAAGCCATGCACCAGGGTTGAATGCCAGAGCAGACAGCGAAGCAGCACAGGTGCCCGTTCCAAAGACCGGAGCTAGAAAAGGGTCTCAAATGCCATGGAAGAACCAGATGGAGGCAACCACTGGAACACTCTGCACATAATTGAGGGCACCTTCAAGGGTGAGCATGGCATGGCTGCCCACCTCCAGGATGCTCTCCACTGCTGCCATGCAAGTCACTGTCATTAGAGCTGGGGATAGAGTTTATAGCTGAGTAACCACAACAACTTTGCGCAAATTAAACAACACGCTGTGGGTTAATTAGATTTCTTAACGCTGCCTCCATTAACCTAGCCCTGTCATCTGCTGTCAGAGCCCCTTCAAAATTCATATTCAAGGCATTATCACTGGGAGATGTGGATGGCTAAGTCTCTCCATGGGCAACCTTACCAGTGTGGACATGGGTGGCACCTGCCACCTTCTTTCCTTGGAAACCCCTTGGTGCAACAGTTGGGACCAAGTGAGGTAGTTGTCCTCCAGGAGTGCAGAGGCTGGGCTGGATATCCCAGATGGCATTTCCCACCTCAGATGATCTCTAAGGAAAATAGGTGCTTTTGCAGCAGTCTGTCTCGCATTATCCACAGGGCACCGTGTGAATGCAAATAAACAAATGAGACCCCTTCAACAACATCTGAGAATGTGGGTCCATACTTTTAAGCCAATTTTCTTAGACTGTGTCAGGGCCTGTTTTGTGTTTGCCAGACAATTATGTGGCTAATGAAGACAGCCACGGTTACATCAGGCGGGATTAGGAGGAATAAGGCATCAAATGTTGCAGTGCTTAAGACAACTGCTAACTAATAGGGGCTTGGAGGGCACGTCCCATGGGCAGGTTGTTCCTCACAGGAATTCTGGTTCTGTTTGGAAGGAGATGGAGCAGGCAGTGTGCAGCAGGCAGTGGGCAGGCTGGCCAGAAGGTAAGGAGGCCTTCTGGTCCCTGCATGGTGGCTGTGCCCATGGGAAATGAGAAAGTTGGAATATTAAGGAAAAGTAGCATCATGCACCTGACCCTGAATTTGTCCCATGAAGGCAGAGACAGACATGAGTGTTCTGATGGAGGAGGCACTAGCCAAGACCACCCCACAAACACAGCAAAAGGGGATCAAAAGCAACAGGGAAGCTGAACCTCACCACTGAGATCACCAGTAAATTGGTATTTTAGCTGAAGCCTTCCCATCCTGACCGCTGACAATCAGCACAGGCTCCATGCAGTGTTTCTGCAGGGCTGTGGATGCCTTCCACCCCCCTGAAGAGGGTTAGGAAGGAAAGTAGGGATGATGTCTGGTGCTGCAGTGAGACCCCACTCCCTGAGTGACATGGGGACACGTGCACAGCCAGCTGTCACTTTCAGATGCCTCCTCCCAGCCACCTTTCTGCCAGCTCCTCTTCTGCCTGCTCTGCCACCACAATCTCCCATCGATCAATGAACCAGATTCTCCCCTGAGTGCTGGGTGGCTGCACCACTGCTCCCAGCAGGTGCCCTTGGTCATGTTCTGTGAATTCCTACAACTGCAGCACCCTGGGAGAGCAGCCAGTGTGACTGTAATGCTGCCCAGAGGGGCTTTGTTTACTCCCCTTTGGACTCTCCTCCTGAACTCTCATCCCACATTTCATCTGTGTCTTCTACAAAAACCTCTCAGCTAAAGTGAACAAGGACAGGTTCACCTGCAGATGGATGGAGGCACAGCCACAACATATGACCTCCATCTGAAGACCTGAGCAGGAGACTCTCCAGACCCAACAACCTCAAGATGTCAACCACCCTTGAATCACATTTCTGTGCCAAACCTGTGATGCACCCTCTGGTTGGATCCCATCACAGCAAGGCACAGAGCGGAGCACTCATCCCCAGATTCATCTCCCACTCTTGTCAGTGCCAACAGGGAGCTTAATCCCTGAGCCCAGTGGTTCACCAAGCCAGCCTAAGCTCCAGGGGCCTAGGAGAAGCACACCTATCTCATGGAGACACCCTAAATCCTCTTGCTGACTCTGCTCCATGCCCAGTCCTGGACTCTCAGCCCAGTCCCAAGCTGTTACCACAAACTGCAGGCCCCAGTACAGCAAGGACCCCTTCCCTGTCCCTGCAGTGGCCACACCACCTGTGCCTTCCACCTGCCTTCCTGGAAGAAGATGGCACATGTGCTGAAGAGCTTCCCTTGAGCACAGCCACTGGATTGCTCTCCAGATGACTAATTTGCACCCTAATTGGTGTGGAAACGAATGCCAGAAAGCGCTGGAATACCGAGAAGTGAAGCTCTCCATCTTGGTTTCCTTCAGGGAAATGGACTTAATTAAGTGTCTTGCAAACACAGATAATTCCCAGCTACGTGTTGAAACAGGAGCTGAGGTGCAGGGTGTGGCTGAGACCGGCATCTTCTCCTGGCTGGGTCTGCCTGGCCATTGCAAAGCTGATCCAGGGTGTGGGTCCCTCAGACCTCTGTGTCTCCAGGGTTTAGCCAGCCCTGCCTGGACCTGCACAACATCCCCATGGCTTTTGCACCTCCACTAGTGGTCCACTAGTTCCACTAGCCCCAAGAGCACCTTCCTATTTTACCAGCCCATCCAGTACTGACTCCAGTGGTGTCAACACCATCTCTATGATTTCCACCAGTATTTACACCATGGTTGTTCATGCATCATGGCACTCCTTAATCAGCCTTGAGCTTTCCTCTGGGGCTCTTTCTGTGTGAATTTACTCTGGACAAGCAACTCCCTCCCCACTCCCCATAGTGGGTAATCCCAGCCATCCCACACATCTGGCAGCCCTTCAAGCCCTGCTGATGGGAACGTGCCAGGAGGGGCTGGATGTGCCAAACAAACTGGAGCGGCCTCGTGTTGTTTTGCTTGGGATGCTGGAGCCCATGGCAACGTGCCAGCACCATGGGAGATGCCCAGCAAGCCCTGGCACAGGTGGGAAGGGGACTCTGGGGATGCAGGCTGACATGAAGAAGTGCTGGACCTGGCACTGCTGCCTTCAGAGTATGGCTGGCATTGAGATGCCCCAGCCCCTTCCCCTTCCCCATGGCCTCGCTGTGCACAGCTGTTCCCTTAGAAATAGCTGTTGCCATGGTTTTCCCAAAGAAAACACATCTCCCCCCCCCTTTCCCCACCACCACTCCCCACCGCCTTAACCTTGTGACAGCAGTGATGACGCGGCTCCCTAAGAAAGGCCACTTCACGTAACTATGGTAACAATTAGCTTTCTCTTGGTTTTACCTCGGGGGTGATGCTGGGGAGAGGGACCCAGAGCTGCTCTCCTGGAGCAGGTGCTTCCCCTGGCCTTGCACCCAGATCCAGGGCTGGCAAGTGCCCGCTCAGCGCTGCAGCATCCCAGGCAGGTGCGTCACTCGGAAATAGGGATGTCTGCAGTCCGCCTTTATCTCAGGTGCTGGGGACAATCCCCCTGTGCAGCTGGATGCACCTTGGGACCCTACAGAAGCCCTGCCTAAAAATCGCAGCAAGGTCTTCCAGCAGTGGCTGGTGCAGGGAGATGGTGGGAAGCATCTCCTAAGGCATGGGAATGGTGGGAGCATCTGCATCGCCTGGGCTCACGCTAAGAGCGTGGGGAAAAGAAGGGTGGGAAGCAGCCGGTTGTGCTGGAGAAGGACTGGGAGCCAGCTGGGATTTTGGGGCTGGGAGCATGGCAGGGGCATCCATAGCCTGCATGAGAGGTCTGCAATGGTGCCTCTGCTCCCGGCAGCGGGAGGGTAAACACGGTGCAAAGCCACTCCTTAGGTACATACGAGTCACAGCTGTCGACTGCAGCAACTAAAATAAGCATTTTCCTGCTTTTTATTCCTCTGAGCCCAGCAGAGCCCACTCAGCACCAGGAGAGGAGCTGGAGTCTATTCTTAGCTCTGCAGGGAAGGGAGCAGGAGTCCCTGCGCTGCTGTCGTGCAGGGTTGGGGGATGCCACGTCCCGTCCTCTCATGGTCCCCAGGTGCCTGGCCTGACCCCAGTGTGGCATCGAGGCAGGAAGGACTGCACCCCAGCAGGGACAAAGTCCTACTTTTTATCCAAAGAGGAGTAGGTGAGACAGTGGGAGGGAGGGAAGCCCCAGCACCTCCCTCAGCATCACTGCAGGATTCAGCATCCCTGAAGGAGAGGCTGCAATGCAGGTGGCTCTCGAAGGATTCCCTGCTCTTGCAAAGCTGCTTTTCTGCTTGGGCATGGGGAGAGTGGAGGACCTCAAGTCACAGCTCTTGCTGCCTTCAGGGATGGGAGTTTGAAGGGGAGTTGAGGAGTCTGAACTGAGAGTCACCCCTCACCCTATGCTGTGCCAGGGTCAGACTTGCTTTGCCCAGCCCTAGCCATGATATGCTGAGACTTCCCACCTCAATATTTTCCACTGTTTTCTGGCTGCAGATCATGGCAGCCAGGGGGTCAGGGAGCCATTGGCCACCAGCACCACACCATCCCCACACTGCACTGAGTCCTGCTTCAAAATGTGGGGGGATTTGGTGTGACCTCCAAACCAGTGTGCAGGAGCAGCAGGCACAGCGCAGAGAGGAATGCACCCACTCTGGTCACTCTGTGGCCAGTCCAGCACTCAGCTCTGCTCTCCATTCCAGCTCCATGAGGATCAGGGTAGGATGGGGGGCAGGCAGGGATGCAGCTGTGCATGGGGGCCATGGGGAAGAAGCCCCAGCTCCATAGCAACAGGTACTCTCCACGTAATGGAGTCCTTTCCACTCGGCCTCTGCAGCCGCCAGCCTTATTCACATGGCCATAAATAATTCAATTTTCTCATTCACACACATGAATGCTGCGGGCCGGGGCTCTGGGTGTGCTCAGCCTCCATCTGTCTGGGGGGGAAGGGGGAGGCAGGGCCTGATAATAGACTCCAGCATTTGTTTAACATGGATGAGTGTGGCCAGATGGCCTGGGGACAGGAGGAGGGGATGGGGAGGTGGGAGGTGAGTGATGCTCCAGGGTGCTGCTGGCACCCTGAGCCTCCCCTGGATGAGAAGGGGAGGAAAGCAGGGAAGTGTTATGGGGATGAGCTGTGGCACATCCAAACCAACTCTGGGACATCCAAACCAGCCTTGGAACTGTGGACTTTTGGGCTGAGAGTGACTTAGGCAAGCTCAGGCAGACCTTCCTCTCATTGTGCCTTTGTTGCATTTCCAACAGGGAAGAAGGAATGGGAAAAGTGCTGTGCCCAGGATTGTCCTGATCCCTGGTGAGACTGGGAGCAGGGGCACCAACCCATGACTGAGATAATTTAGCAGGTGATGGTGAAGGAGAAGGGGCAAAGGATGCTTCCAGTCACCATCCTGTCCCACACTGCTGGGCAAGGGCCAGCAGTCCACACAATAAGACCAGAGAATTACACCCCCAGTGATGGAGATACGTGGTAGCTTGCTAGTGCAATTAGCAGGCTCCGGGCCATCCCCTGGCAGGGGGACAGCAGGCCTGGCAGAAGAACACAAGGGAATTAGCAGGGTTAAGAGGCTGTGCTGGAAAAGCCTCAGTGCCAAGGAGCCAGAGCCTGCTGCTTGCACAAGCTGAGCCAGGTTGGGAGGTGAGGGATGCCGGCTACTGCCTGGTGGCAGCAGTTGCTCACCTTTCCTCCCTGTGGCTTGGGCACAGTTCAGCCTAAAGCATGCCAAGGGTTTGATCGAAGCCGGCACCTTCGTCCCCTCTCTGTGTTTGACCAGAGGGAGCCGTCGCTCCGGCACACGGCAACATCCTGCGCCTTGGGTGGGTCTGACGGGAAAACACAGACCAGAGAGAAGCCTTGAAGGTGGAATGGGTCACTGCATCCTAATTCTCTCTTCCATGCTCAAAGGCTTGGGCTCCTCATCACCACAGCAAGGTCCCAACTTCATTCCCCACCCAGAAAAATCCCTGTTGGAGATCCCATTCTTGTTTAAGACCCTGGCAAACAGACATTTAGCCTCAAGCTCCTGCACCATCTCAAACTGAAGCTTACAAAGCTGGCAGAGGGAATTTGGATGATGCCAGAAGGAGGGTCAAGAAAGAAGCCCTCGCTCCGGCAGCGATATCCATCAGCAGCAGCGTTGGAAGAGTTTTCCCCGAGGGAATGGGGGAGGTGGAAGCGCTTGCCGGGGGTAGCTGGGAGCGTAACCAGCTCATGTGCTGGCATTCCCCAGTTCCGCGACGTATTGGGGTAGGACACGTGTGTGTGTATGTGTATATTTGGGTGCCCTCACACTCAGGCAAGAGTTCCCTCCTGGCTACATGCTGCTCTGGCAGGATTCTGAAGCAGCTGGCTGCACGGTACATCCCTGGATCACCGGGCACAGCCGGCAGCTACTCCACAACTCCTCCCGTGTGTTGTACAACCCCCGCCTGCTCCGAGTGTTCATCTGCATGAACCAGACCCCCCACCCCGTGCCTGTTCAGCTCTGCTTGCACCTTTTAGGGACGCTGGAAAAACAGACAGCCCTCACCCGTACCCATCTAATATTAAATCAGCTCCTGCTTTCCGTGGCTGCTGCTCCAGCAGCCCCTGCCCCACTCAACCTGCAGGAAGGGGGTGAGCCTGACTGCACACCTGGGAGCCAGCCCCGCAAAAGCTCCCTGCTACAGACCCTGTGCCCTGCTGTGAGCATCTTCCAGGGAGCTGCCCACAGAGCAGCAGCCTCAGCTTCCCCACAGCTCTCCAAAGCCAGGTGAGTGCTCCCAGGGCTGCCCTGTTCCACACTGGGGTGCTGAGCACAGCCACAGCTCCCCAATTTACTGGTTGCACCCATAGCAGCAGGGGAGCCAGAAGTGACAGAGCATCACAGGGGCTGTGGGTGTTCCCCCCAAATCTCCCAGGTCATGTGCCAAGAGGTCCAGGCTGTGTCCCTGCACTTCTGCTGCTGCCAGGTGGGCAAGTGCCAGGATCTCCCAGGCAGAAATTTCCACCTGACAGACAATTCATATTTTGCTTCTTCCACCCAAAGACCAGGCCCAGCCTGAGCCCTCTGCATCTTTTGAGGGATGGATGGCAGAAACATGCAGCTGCTTATTCCTTCAGCTCCCAGCTCTGCAGGAGCAGGATGTGAACAGCCCAACTCCAGTGGGATCCCAGGGGCAGCTGCATCACTGGGTTTGCTCAGGTCCTCAAGGATGGACCACAGAGTCACCGGAGCATGGACCACGTCCCCCCCTGCCCCATGTCCCCATGCCATCTGTCCCTGGGCAGGCTGCAGAGGCAGCTTGCTGTGGGGTTTGTCCCAGTTGTCTTGCTCCCGTGACAGCCACCGCTGTGGGACCAGCGGCTCTGTAGCTGCTGGGAGTCCATGCAGGCTCCAGTGGATCTACAGGCAGCTGTGGGCTCTGAAAGACCTTCCAGGACTTCTTGGCCCCCCAAACTGCCGAGGAGTTTGGCGACTTGCAGGGTCACCAGTGGAATATGTCTGGTGGGAAGGGACACAGCCTTCCTCTCACTGGGAATACACACACCAATCCCTGAATGCACATCTCCACTCTGATCTTCTCCAAGCCATTCACAGGTCCCAGACCCTTTCTCTACCTTGTTCACTGCCTGCACATCCAAGTGACACCAAACACAGGCACTTACCTGCTGCTTGCCCCATTGGAACTGGAAGGACAGTGGGACAAAGCCCTTAGGACAGGGCAGAGCTGGTCTTTCTTCCCCAACAAGGTGAGGAGGACAGCTCCTCTCCTCTTGCCCGCTCCCTCAGCATGCACTGTGGCTCCTGGCATCACTCAGGGCCCCTCAGGGCTTGGTCGTGGTGGGTTTTGGGTGCATGACATGGCACCATCTCTCAGGGTCCCCCTGATGAGGACCACAGCAAGGACAAGGTTTATTCCAGGGAGCTGGCATAGAAGGAAGGCAGATGCCCAGTGGTGGGCATCTTCTGAGGTGGTCTGGGAATGCCAGCTGGCAAGGGATGAAGATGCTGTAGACCCCCACATCTCCCAGGCAGGAGCATCCCAGCCCCTTCATGCAAGGAGGGACCTGCCACCTCAGGGGGTTTGTTGTCCCAGGGATCGTTCTGTTGTTCTGTCCAAGCTGGGGGCACCCTTCCAGGCTTTGGATTTCCAGGGGTCCCTTCAGGCTGCAGCCCTGAATACTGCCAGCAGCATTTGGGGCTGCAGCCCACCGGGGTCCCCAGAGGGACGGGGGGGCACGGAGCGCAGCCTTACCTTGGAGGAGCCGCTACAGGGAAGGGATACGGGACCCAGCTTGGGACACCCCGGTCCCGGGAGAGCTGCAGTGCTGGAGGCAGGGGATGCAGGGATGAGGTGAGACGGACGGGATGGGATGCGGTGGGTGGATGGATGGGTGGGTGGGTGGATGGATGGATGGGTGGATGGATGGTTCGGGGGCTGCAGGTTTCCCCGCTCTCAGGTGCGGAGACAATAGCCAGGGCTCCTGTTGCAGCTGCAGACTGTCTCTTTAAACCCCTCACCAGCCCACAGGTGGCCCTGTCACCACCGTGGTCATCCATGACGTCATCGGGAGGGAGGGAAGGGGAGGAGGAGGAGGAGGGGGGAGAAACGCGATTCCCCTCCACAGCAAAAGTCCCCGAGCGCCCATGGCAACAGATTGCAAATGTCACTGCGCATCAGCCGGGAGGAGGCTGCCGGGCTGCCCCCCCACGGGGGACACGGCGGGGGGACGGGGCTGTCACGCCACGGGAGACACGGGGCTGTCACCCCCTCGGATGGCACGGGGGTGGGCAGAGCTGTCACGCCGTGATGGGTGTGTTGTAGGGGACAGGGTTGTCACCCCGCGGTGGCACGGCGGGGACAGGATGTCTCTCCCGTGGCTGGTGTATGGCAGGGGACAGGGCTGTTCCCCACGCAGGGACCTGGCTCTGGGTTAAGCAGGTGGACAGCTCCAGCTCTCACCACGGGGTGTGGAGCACCTGGGGGCCTCCCCAGCCCGGACACCCTGCAGCAGGGGTAGGTGCTGCTGTGCTCCTGCCCAGCAGGTGCTGGCCACGGCTTGTCCCCTGATCCCCTGAGATCCTGATCCCTCATCCCCAGCAGTGACACCCACCCCCAGCCATCCCCTGGGCACCCCGAGAGGACCAGACATCCCAGTGAGCCCCCATCTCCTGCCCCTCTGGTCCTGCCTGTGCTCTGCCCCTGCAAGGAGCTGTTTTGCAAAAGCCAGGAAAATTTTGGAAGGTTTTTCAAGCAGATCTTGCCTTCAGGCAGAGACAAGACAACTGGTGTGTTGGAGCAAGAAAAGGGGGCCCAGCCCTGAACCCACAGACCCCAGACTCGTGGACCACATCCCAGTGGTGGTGATTCCATTAACAGCCTCTAAAATTTGTCCCATTTCACTCCAAAATGAGCCTCTGACACCAGTTAAAACCAGAGGGCCAAGGGACGTTTTGATGACAAAGGAAGGTTTCCTTAGAGCTGTGAAGCTCCACCAGAGCTGCGTCCTGCAATCTTGGCTTTGGTGGAGCCTCGTCCCACTGAGACCTGCCCAGTGTGGGGAGAGGGGCTGCAGCTCCCATGGGCAGGGGGAGCCCTGGCTGTGCTGGATAGGACCTGTTCACCCCTTCATGAAAATGTGTGAATGTGCACATGAATCCCCCTGCAACGGGAGCCCCAAACTCTGCAAATGTGCATAAAGCCACTCCTCAGGCTTGGGGAAGAATCAAATATTTAATTACAGCCTTGTTTTTTGGGAGAGATGAGGTACACCCAAGGACTCCATTTCCTTTGGTCTTTTCTCCAGATGGTTTCTGTAATGATCTTGAGGATGCTACACCCTAAAAAGGAGCCCATGGAGGCAGCCAGTTCCCACAGAACAGCCTCACTTGTCCCTGCATACCCTGGGGTCTGGGGAGCACCTCAGGGCTGCAGCATTCCTTCTTCACACCAGGATCCTGTAAAAACTTTACCCTCTTATTTCACATATTACAAAATAAAAAAAAAAAAAGAGGTCATTTTCTTTTCCCCTGCCCTCAGCTGGTTGAAGAAGTCGGCAGCCACCAAGCCCAGTGGCCATGAGAGGTGGTTGGCTCAGGACCTGGAGTGTTTTCTTCTTCCACAAGCATCCCTGTGAGGAGATGGAACATATTTTCCCACAGGAATTTTGTGCTGGGGGTTGTATCTGGCTGGGGGCAGCCAGGATGGGAGCAGCCCACCCCTGTGACATCCCCAGCGCTGTTCTCCTCACACGCCCTCTCCAATCCTGGGAAAGCAGCCGCGGGATCCAGGGCTGGGAAGCTCTTGATAAACAGCCAAAGCAACAACAGCAGAAGGGTCCTTGCTTCAGGAACAGGAAAAAAACATCCAAAGCAGCCCAAATGAGCTGCATTATATTCTTTTCTTCTTTTTTTAACCCATCAGCTGGCTCTGGAGAAACCAGCTGGAGGTGGATGTGGCACTGGCAGGGCGCTGGTGAGGCTGGTGATGGCACAAAGGCAGGGAGCATCTCTTTCCTTGGCACACTGCTGAAGGGACTTCCACCAAAACCAGCCAGTGGCATCCAAAGCCATGGACCCACAGTGACTCTGCAATGCTGGAGGAGCCCTGCAGCCCCCTGGGCCAGCCCCAGGAATACCCATATGAGTACCAGTAACCCTCAAGCCACCAGCAGCATCCATGCCAGCCCCAGGATCAGAGCTCTGGGCGTCAGGCTGGGCTTGCCCTGTTCCTCTGGCCAGGGAAGTGCAGAGGGACACCCCACCTGTGTCCCAGCACATGAGGATGGGGACAGCCATGTGACCCCTGTTCTGGACCACAAGGGGCGGCACAGAATGCTGTGGGAGGTGGGAAATGTCCCAGGAGTCCTGAGCCCTCAGCAACCACCTGGGGGTCTGGCACTGTGACCCCACATCTCCTGCCTACCCCCAGGCCAAGATAAACCCGGACTAAATTTGTCCCCAGCCTTGTGCCTGCGCTGAGATTTACTGCACAAGATTCAAACCCCTGCCAGTGGCTGGAACCGCCCCAGTGAGGGTCTTCTGACCCCTGCCCAGCTGTGAGCAGGTTGCTGGGATGAAGTTCTTTGCTCTGGGAGCACCAATTGCTGCTGTAGTAGCGGCTCCTTTGTCCGGTGAGCTGCCTTTTGGTGGTGCCTGTGTGCCAGGCCAGTTGTTTTCATGCCAGCTGCTGTGTGCTTGGATGTTCTTCGGTATTTAGCTTGATCCTATTAAGGTGGATCCCAATTAATTAGGCAGGAGGCAGAGAGACAAAGAGGGATGCCGGGGCCATTCATTTTAGTCTTGTCATCACGCCTTCCGCACTGGGCAGGCAGTGGGAGAGCGGGAAGGGACAGGGTAAGGCTGCTGGGCACGAAACCACTGGGAGATGGGAACAGGGAACAGTGGGGTGGCAGTGGGGTCATCCAGAGGGTCCCCCAGGATCCCTTGCCTGCTGCTCAGGGATACCAGGCAGGCTGACATCCCCCATCCCCACAAGAAGGCACCTGGGGCCACACATTGCCCCCGGGGCAGTGGGGTCCTACTCTGTCCCACTGCTAGTGGGACCCTAAAGCATCCCACAAAACACATGAAGGATCCCTGGGGATTCAGCGATGTGAGCTTTGGGGCAGCAGGAGCATCCCCCTTCCATCCAGATGACACTGGCTGGGTGCTGCTGTCGCATCCCTGTGGTTCCACCTGCCCCGCAGGCATTGGGAACGCCCCGTGGGCTCTCCAGCACCCCGGTCTGAGCATCCTGCCCTGCGCCCCCGCTCCCAGCTCCCACGCCTGCCGGTGGAGTGGCTCCAAGAGCCGGTGTGTCGGCTCAGCCTCGGCAAGAGGCCAGCAAATGGATCTCAAGGGCCCCCTGACATTCCTCCTTCCCTCCCTTTGAAGGAGAAGTGCCCCTCAGAGCTGCCCTCGACGCTAATGCACGGGGAGGGAGGGGGTGCTGCTAAAAGCCAAGGCGAGCAAAAGGCTTTCAAACTCCTTGTAAAGGCCAAAGAGGTGCCCGGGGGTGACCCCAATCTCTGCTGTTGGTGTTGGGGTGTACCCCAAAATGCTGGAGGGAGGTGGGGTGGCCCCTGCCGAGTCCTCGTGCTGGGACTCGGGGTACAGGGGGTGCAGGGAGTGATGGGGCCATGCCAGACCCTTCCTGGGGATGGAGGAGCCTGGGATGCTGCAGGCAGGGAGGGGTTCAGGGGGCGGTCAGGTGCAGGGAGGAGGTGAGGGTTACTGTAGGGAACTTGGGGATGGCTGGATGGGGTTTGCAGAGCATGCTGGGATGAGATGGCTGGGGTGGAAGAGGGGTGCAGGACGGGCCTAGGGTGGGTACAGGATGGGTGCAGGGCGGGTTCTGGGGTGCAGAGGGGGTGCTCGGGATCCGGGATGGGCGCGGGGCGGTGCGGGGGTTCTCCCCGCCGCCAGGGGGCGCGCTAGGCCGTTGTGGGCGGTCTGGCCCGTCCGGCCCCGTCTCGCTGCTCCGGCGGCCGGAAGCGGAAGTGCGGTGCCGCCCTCGCGCCGCTGTGCCGTGGCGGAAAGATGGCGGCGGCCATGGCAGGAACGGGACCCGGCGCGGCCCCAGCGATCAGCGCGGCCGCGACCCCTCCCCGGTCCTAAAGCGGCGCGGAGACCACTGCGGCCCCCGGTGCCCCGTGTCCCTTCACCCCTCGGGCCAGCGGGAGAGTATCTGGGCTCCCCGATACCTTTGGCGGGCGGGCCCTCAGCTGTCCCCGGGCTTCCCTGGAGCTCAGTCCCTCCTTAGCCCGGGGGAGCGGAGCTCTTCGTTTCCCTCTCGGCAGGTGGGCCCGGATACATTGCAGGCGATCCCTCCTGTGCTCCCTCGCCCTCAGCTCTCTCCGTTATTTCCAGGCTGTACCCTGTGCCTGCTGCTTGTCAGGTCTGCATTTATCCCTGGCTTCCTGCACTCCCTTCCCCGTGTATGGAGGCTCCCTTTATTCCTTTGGTGTCCACCTGTGCCTGCCCCACTTCCTGGCTCCCTGCTTACCCTCCTGGGGCCCCGCTGTCTCTGTTCAGCAGGCAAGACTGCTCTGGATGCGTCTCTGGACTGCCCTTGTTTTCCTGGTGCATCCCACTGAGTTCTTCCTCCCAGTCTCTCCACCTGCTCCCCGTGTCCTCCCTTGTTATTTTCCCCACTTCTTCTGCCCCCTTTAGCCAGCACCCTGGGGTGTTGTGGGTCCATGTGAGCAGGTTCCCTGCACCCTGAATTCCACCCCGGTCCCAGGGCATGTGTGCTCTCCCCGCAGGATGAAGATGAAGTAGAGCTCTGACCATGGACCATGAGGCCCCCACCATCAGGCCCCGGCGCATCCAGAACCAGAACGTCATCCACCGCCTGGAGCGCCGCCGCATCAGCTCGGGCAAGGCCGGCACCCACTGGCACCAAGTCCGAGTCTTCCACCAGAATGTCTTCCCCAACTTCACCGTGGTCAACGTGGAGAAGCCGCCCTGCTTCCTGCGCAAGTTCTCCCCCGACGGCCGCTACTTCATCGCCTTCTCCTCCGACCAGACCTCGCTGGAGATCTACGAGTACCAGGGCTGCCAGGCGGCCGAGGACCTCCTGCAGGGCTACGAGGGGGAGATCCTGGCCAACGGCAACGACCAGAGGTCAGTCAACATCCGGGGGCGGCTCTTTGAGCGCTTCTTCGTGCTGCTGCACATCACCAACGTGGCCTCCAACGGGGAGCACCTGAACCGGGAGTGCAGCCTGTTCACGGACGACTGCCGCTACGTGATCGTGGGCTCGGCCGCGTACCTGCCCGAGGAGCCGCACCCGCCCTTCTTCGAGGTGTACCGCAACAGCGAGTCCGTGACCCCCAACCCCCGCTCCCCGCTGGAGGACTACTCCCTGCACATCATAGACCTCCACACGGGCAGGCTGTGCGACACGCGGACCTTCAAGTGCGACAAAGTCATCCTGTCTCACAACCAGGGGCTGTACCTGTACAAGAACATCCTGGCCATTCTCTCCGTGCAGCAGCAGACCATTCACGTCTTTCAGGTGACGCCCGAGGGGACGTTCATCGACGTGCGGACCATCGGCCGCTTCTGCTACGAGGACGATCTCCTGACGCTGTCTGCCGTGTACCCCGAGGTGCAGCGGGACACTCAGACAGGAATGGCCAACCCTTACAAAGAGCCCTTCATAAACTCCCTGAAGCACAGGCTGCTGGTGTACCTGTGGAGAAGGGCCGAGCAGGATGGAAGTGCTATAGCAAAAAGAAGGTTCTTCCAGTACTTTGACCAGCTGAGGCAGCTCCGCATGTGGAAGATGCAGCTCTTGGATGAGAACCATCTGTTTATCAAATACACAAGTGAGGATGTGGTCACACTGCGGGTGACAGATCCTTCCCAGGTATAGAATCATGGAATGCTTTGGGTTGGAAGGGGCCTTAAATATCACCTAATTCCAACTGGCCTGCTAGGGGTCCACTAGACCAGGTGGCTCAGATACTGCCTCCCTCTTGAGGCTGCTTGTTGCTTTGGGACCGGTGCTAAAGCATTGCAGTGCTGTGAGCTGTTCCTTAAGGAGCCTGTAAAGATTGTTTAGGATCTGCAGTACCTGAGTCTTGTGTGAACATTTGATGTCTCTGATATTGGATAACTATTGTATCTTTTGTTTTAATTTCATTGCTTCCTTCCTTCTCACCTGCACAATGAGAAAGATCTGATGTAAGTCCCTTTCTCCAGGGATTGTTCCCCATGCTCACAGATGCTGTTCAGTCCTCTTTCCCTCCCCAGATCCCCAGCTGAATTTATTTTCAGCTGATACTTTATATAGTCCATTTAAGTTATAGAGGTAGTCTCTCTCTTTTCTCATGTATCTTCAAGCATGTTTTTCAAATATAATCGTCTTCATTTTCCCTGGTACAATTACCATTTCTGTTCTGCCTACATACTTAGTCTTTCAAGCTTCAGTAAGAGGTAGTATTTATGATCTCTCCAAATTGGAGTAGCAGCTTTTAGATCAGACTAATGGGCCAATTGCTTCTCTTTTCAATTTAGTACTAAAGAAGTGGAATTAGAGCAAATGTAGTCAGTTCTGGGTCCCTCCAGATGTTTCACAACCCTGCATGTTGATCATCTCTTTTTACTGCTCTTAGAGTGGTTGGTCACGTTTTGAGCCCTGTGAAACTAAGAGATTTTCTTTTAGTTAATTTTTATTCTTTTAATCAGCTTGGTTTTATTCTGTTGAAACTATTTAGCAAGAATTTGTACTAAATCTCCAATGCAGCATGTAGGTCTGATTGTTCCCCAGAGGTTTGTTTTCTCTCACGCACTTCTCTTCCCCACATATTTGCCAGATCCAGGACTTAGGCCCTCAAAGAAATAGACAGTAGCTCTTCTCTTGTTGCCTTTGTCCAGTTCTTCCTGGGAGATGTCTCTGTTTTGTCTTGTTTTACTTTCCTCTTCTGTGGCATTTGTTTGGGGGAGTTGCTTTGGGAAAAATAGGTACGGCTTTATCTAATCCATTTTCCCCATTGGTGTAAAGCTGAATGTCTGTCTCAGAAATATAAAGGCTCTGTGAAAGTGGCCTGCAGGGTTCTGCTCGTTGCTGGTGCCTGGAATGAGCTCCTGACCCTGATGTAAACGTTTGTGGCAGGCTCAGCTCTGCTCTCTGCTGTGGTTAGTAGGGCTTTTGTGCCTGGTTTGCTGCAGGGAGCTCTCGACTCTCTTCACTCCAGGGTTACTTTAAGATGCAGTTTGTGGTTTGTTTGCAGTGTGCCTCGGGCACTGGGTTTTGTGCTGGAGGAAAAGCATCTCATTTCTCAGTTCTTCCAGAAGATAATTCCAGATGTGGAGCAGTCTCCACAGACCTGTCTGAAGGTAGGCGTTGTGTCAGGACTTCCTGAATAAAACTTGGCTCTCAAAATAACTACAGGTCCCATTTCTCTTCAGTCTGTCAGATAAGGAACATGAGGTTTCATCCAATTTCAGGCTTCTCTCTCCCCTCTGACTTCTCTACCAAGAAGGTTGAGGAGTTGGTGTTCATGGCTGTGGATTGTGTTTTTTGTCTGGGTCTGCAGCGTATCCTTTGAGATCTTTAAGAGATCTATGAGATCTCAGATCTATGCTCTGCATAGGTAGCTTAGGGTTTGTTGCTGTTGTAGGCTTGTGCTGATGGGCTTGACAGCATTGCTGTGTGATTTTTGTGGCACTCAGCTGCTGCCTTCCATGATGTGATGATGTTTTGGTGGTGTTACAGGTGCTGCAAAAGCAGCAAGGGTTTCCCTGCTCAGGGACATCCTGTAGATGTGTCTCAGTGTTAACCTGGCAAAGGAATTTTTTTTATTTAAAGTTGGAGGATACTCCCTGCAATCTTCAGTGATTTAAATAGTTTCTCCTTCTGCTGTCTTCTCTTATTTTCTCTCTGCTCCAACCCTTTATTTCAGAAGGGCTTCCCTTTCCTCAGGCAGTAGTCCAGTGAGTAACCTTATCTAGAGTGCTTCCTTTGGACATGTGGGGGCTGGATTGTATTATCACAGTTTATTTTGGGGCTGTAAAACAAACAAACCTTGTGATATTTGCAGGTGGGTGAGGTGGGCAGAGTGCCTGCCGTCATCCCTGAGAATTGTTTGGGAGCAGGAGTTGGAGCATTTAGGAATTGCCTCTATTGGCAGAAGATTTAATCAGATACATGCCTATACCACAGGAATTAGTTCCCTTTGAAGTGGGGACAGGTTTACTTTGGGGTGCCAGCACTCCTGTCTTTAATGAAAGCTACTTTTAATGACCAAGAATTAAATATGCCCTTCCCAATGGGATGGGAATGTCATCTCCCTTTGATGTAGCTGTCCTGACACAATGGCATCTTTTTTCCCAATTTCTTGCCAGGATTGATTGCCACTGCCAATCCACAGCATGATACAAGGACCATCTTGAACAAGAATGTCAGCATTAAGAAAAAGTCATTAATATATTTCAGATTTTCATTTCTGTGTTGGCAGGGTACCTGGAGGGCACAGCTTTTTGTGGGCAATGATGTAGTGCACAGTACACTAAAAAGCCTCGTCTCTGTGTGATGCAGATATTAAAGAGGGGAAGAAAATAATATATCTATGCAGAGGTAAAAATAGTTTAAGGTCAGCTAGCACTGGATCTGAAGTCATTTTGTCAGCAGGAATGAAAATTAAATTTGGCACTTGAGTGAGTGTTTTGGATTTAGTGGAGGACAAAGAAGAGAAAACAGTACAGTTGCATCTACAGTTGAGGTTGAAAAATTGGAAGCCCATTAAGTTTTCTTAAATAATCGCTGCTGAGAGGTGGATAATTTGGTATGTGTTGAGGCATTTCAATAGAAGAGATTAGAGTGAGGATGTAGGATTCTCCTGTGCTGTGGAGGAACTTGGATAGGGCCTGTGGTGTGATGTGGGGAGAAGGAAGGGACAGCTTCCCCAGCTGTGCTCTCCCGGGTAACCTCTGCCTCTCTCCCCAGCCATCGTTCTTCGTCGTGTACAACATGGTGACCACGGAGGTCATTGCTGTGTTTGAGAACACATCTGATGAGCTGCTGGAGCTGTTTGAGAACTTCTGTGACCTCTTCAGGAATGCCACCCTGCACAGTGAGGCTGTCCAGTTCCCCTGCTCAGCTTCCAGCAACAACTTTGCGAGGCAGATCCAGCGCCGGTGAGCCATTTGGAGCATGCTTTATTCCATATAGACACACGCTCACCCCCGTCTGCTGAAGGCCAGTATCAAATACCAACCCTGAGAAAACTCCTTTGGTCCCCTTTGGCAGGTGGTGCAAGGGTCAGGACTGTATATGGTTCATCTTGCAGCCTGATGCATCTGATTTTAAATGCTGCAGCATTTACCTTGTTAGATGAAGGAACAAAGCAGTTGCAAACTGCTGCTTAGAAGAAAGGAAAGGAATTTTGAGGGAAAGATGTTTCCGACTCTCCTTGAGCAGAAACTCTGTTGGAGGTTATTAAAGATTACTGCCCAGTAGCTTTTATGATTTGTCAAGATGCTGGCATGATCCAGTTGGGTGTACTTTGCCGAGTGATATTCTCTGAATTTAGTGTGTACCAAACTGTGTTCTGTAGCATTTCCTCAACATCACTCACCAGCTCGTGGTTCTCATCACTGTACTAGGAGAAAGCAAACTCATCTGCTTAGATCTGTTGTGAAAGCTGAGCAAAACACCAAAATAACCTGGGTTTCTAGAATATGCTTTAACAGTCAGATGTGGTTTTAATGAGGCAGAGTGTGTTATTTCTCTAGGAAAATTTTATTGTGACTCAGGGTGTTTTGTTCTTTCAGTGAGTTGTTTCTCATCATCCAAAGTACTTGGCATCCACTTATGGGCATCAAGCTTCTGTTGACTTTAGGCTGATGTCACATAAGTGTGACGAAGTTGTCTATGTCTGTAACTTTCTAGAGCATCCTGTCAGGAAATCCATAATGCTTAATGGGAGAGAGAATGAGAGAACTCACTGAAGACTCATGAAGAACAACTCCTGCCTTTTGTTAAAGTAGAAAGGAGAGTCTTTTCATCCCCTTGCTACAAGGGCCTGTAACAAGAGTGTTGTGACTTCCACAGCAAAGTACCATAGATCATAGTCCACAGTGAGCTGGCTTCTGGCTGAGTGTTTACCCTCCTTACTGTATGACGTCCCTGCAGCTGATCTGACTGTTCTTGCACATGTAAAGTTTCAAATTTTACTTGGAAAGAGAAATCCAGCCTGTGTTAATCTCTCCACCAGGAAGAACTTTAAGTTCACTGTAGTTTCTGGAGTGCTTTATGTTTCTCATCAAGGTTCTTCATCTAAGGTTTCTCCCTTTATGCATTTAAGACAATGGTTGGAGAGAGGAGGATTGTCAAGTCAATATTAAGGTCTCAACTGTTACTGTGAAAGCCCCCTGGCTTTTGCTCATGCTGTTTCCAGGCTTCATGGTAAAGCTTGGATTGACTGATAAACTGCTAATCCATCTCTCCCTGTTTCTGATCCTGTTCATTTCCTGTACTGCAGAGCAGTGGGGTCCAGACCTTATGGGTAGGCACATTCTTCTCTTTCTGTCGCTCTGGACATTCTGAGTGAGACAGTAATGATGAGGGAGGACGTAAAGGACAGCAGAACTGGTTGATGCTTGAATCACCGTGATACATCTTTGGAAATGAGTTGTTTTAGTTCTTACACTGAAGCTGTTTTCTTTCCCTGTCAGTTTTCCTGGTTAGTTTATTTAAGATGTGCTGTTCACCTGTGGTCTTTGTGAACAAAAGGTGTCTCTTGGTTTGCTGCAGGTTCAAAGACACAATTGTGAACGCCAAGTACGGAGGGCACACGGAGGCCGTGCGGCGGCTGCTGGGGCAGCTCCCCATCAGCGCCCAGTCCTACAGCGGCAGCCCCTACCTCGACCTGTCCCTTTTCAGCTACGATGACAAGTGGGTGTCAGTCATGGAGCGGCCCAAGACCTGTGGTGATCACCCCATAAGGTATGGGATGGGACAGTGGGCTGTATGTGAGGAGAGAGTGCAAGGAGTCACTGTAAATTGCCTCTGCCATGTGACAGCAAGTGTGCAGGATAGGGAGTAGATGGAAGGCTTTCTCTTAGGAAATCCTTTCACCAGGAGATTTATTTCAGCAGTCCCACAAAACTTGGCCTCTCTCCTTTACAGTAATGTGAATGTGTGGGAGGGCTCTTCATGTTTTCTTGCTGAGCTGCTCTGCTCTGGGGAAGGTTCGGGTGGTGAAGCCTCAGCCTTTTCCATATGAATGGTCTTGTTTCTCCTCCTCTTCTTGCAGTGCTGCCGTTGTGTTTGGGTTGCAGAGTGATACAGCTCTGATGTCTGCTTTCCTGTGCTGGAAGGATCCTCTCTGAGCATGTGGGTTTAGTTGGCAAGAATTGTCTGGTTTGTCTTGTGAATAAAATAGTATCTGGGCTAGGTGTTACTCAGAAAGCTTGTGGTATTGACTGAGCTGTTTTCAGACTTTCCTTGTTTACTGTTCTCACCCTGGGAGCTGTACTCCTTTCCATATTCCCTTCTCTCTGTAATCTGTAAGAAATTTCTATCTGTAGGAATTTTAGCCAGGTGTCAGGGCCATTCTGTGCCTCTGCTGTCTGAGTCTCCAGTGCTGGCAAAGGGAGTAAATCTGAGCTTGAGAATGAGGAGGTTTGCAATGCGTCTTGATGAAACATCAGGACTGTTTATTTGTTTTTGTTGGCTGCAGCCATGGCTGCAAGAGGTAGTGGTTAAAAATCCAACATCTCCAGCTTGAAAGGCTCAAAGAGCCCGAGTTATCCAGGCAGAATAGTCTTTCTGCTCGTAGTACTGCAGAAGCAAACCTATGCTCTGCAAACAAAGAGAGCCTTCAGTGCCTGAGTGCTTTGTTTAGTGACTGCACACATGTTGGGGGCTCAGGCAGCCTAGGGAGATCATTCTGGATGGCTTCCCAACTTTATTTTCATCAATGCATTCTCAAAAAGTGGTTTCATATCTCCCCTGGCCCCGACTCAGGTGGCGGGGAACTTCTGATTATTCCTGCGCTCTCAATTCCCAAATTATGTATATTTAATTGATTCTTCTGCCTGTATGATTTGGTTTGATCTCCAGCTTCCATGTTATCTGTAAAGAAAGCCTGCCCTTTTCCCCCTTGTCATGCTTGACGTTGGGAAAACTTGCAGGGTGGCAGTTGTCTGCCAGCTCCAACCTGCGCCCGGCTCCCGCGGACAAAAGGCAGCAGAACCGCAGTCATTTGCTGCGGTGGAGTCTTTGTAGTAAACAAAGCCAAGTGCCACCTTCCCTCCCTCCCCTGAGCGAACCAGCGTTTCGGAGCCAGAGCTTTTAAAGCTCAAAGCTGTGCAGAGTCAATTAGGACTTGAATAGAGCCTAGGAGCAGTGGGGCTCCTGGTTTTTGGAAAGTAAGCAGAAGATGAGGCGCTAACCTTAACCATTCAGTAGCTGAAACAGTGCTGCTGTGGTTCTCACATGCAAAACAAAGGGATTAATAAAATAATGCCAGCTGCCTGTTGGGGTTAGAGGGCTTGGAAATGAGGGAGTATGGAATCTGTAAGTCCTGTAATTGTCTGGAATGGAAAACCCTTCAGTAGTTAAGGGTGTTATAATCTGTGTGCAGTTTCCTGGCACACGATGTGTGAGCTAGGAAGGCTTCCAGACCTTTTCCACATCAATTTAATATTTCTGTGCTCTCTGTTCTTTTAACCCTTAGTGTTTTTCTGCATCCCAGAAGGTTCAATTCTGCCTACTTAAGAGACCAGTGGTTGTTTGCTGTCAGGTGGAAAGGACTTTAGGTTCCCCATCACCACCACATTCCAGTCTCTTTTCAGGAGGCTTGAAGATACGTTCAGTGGGTGAAATGATGGCACTTGAGGGAAGAGGCTCTAACACAGCTCTACCTATAGCAGGGGGTCTCTAAAATCCATCTATATGGCTAATAAGGAGCCATTTAACCAAGGAATTAGTCTGCAGATAAATCTTTGATTTTCCTACGGTTTGAAAAGGCTGGTCTTGCTGTTTCTGTTGACATACAATTTTATATTGCAGTGCCTAATTTATCCCCAGAATGAGAGCCCATGGAAATGGCCTCTGATTGCAGAGCACTTTTAAAAATACCTTTAAAAATACCAAACTGAGCACATCTTTAAGATTACAGGGAGCTTCATCTTGAGTAGTAAATTGTTGTGAATTGGGGGAGAGAGGAACAGATGGGAGACTGTGCTTTATTTAAAGAATGACCCTCTGCATACTCAGCCTTTGTGTAGGAGGGAAAGGGCTTTTTGAAAAGCCAAATACCAAGATTGTGACTCTCTTGCTGGGTTCTTGTGTGCAATTTTCAGGCAGGGCTGGCTGGCACTTTGATTCAGAGGAAGGGAGAGGAGAGTGGCCCTCCAGGAAGAACATGAGGTTCTCAATAGGCTGTGTTGTTAAAATGTGGAGTATGTCTGCTCCTGAAACAGCATCGCTGGTATCTGTCATCATTCATTCTTCCAGGCTGAGAGCTGAGTGCATCGTATTGCTGGCAGGGGGGAGATGTGCTCCGACATTAAAAGCATTCTTGGAGTTAAAATCAGAGGAAAATGCAAAATACCCGCATGCACTAAGTGTTGGTAGAAAAGAAAACAGCTGGGAGGCATAATGGCAATTCTGTGCCCAAAGCTGGAAGAACTCTAATGAAAATGGTCTAACCAACAGAGACAACTTCAGGGTGAGGACTTGAGTTAGAGCCCAGCTACTTGGTGAAGGTACCCCATCCAGAAACCTCTACCACTACATCTCAGAAGCCTTCTCCAAGGTCTCGGGGAGGGTGGGATCCTTGCAGAGAGTCCTGTGTTGTGACAGCAGCAGAGGACAGTGCTGTTACTTGGGCTTATGTCAGCTACACTGAGTGTGCAGGGGAGGCTCAAGAAGCAAAGAGCTTCCTGGGACTCACCTGTCTCTTCAGTGCTGTTTGTCTCATCCCCCTGAAAATGTTCCCTCTGTGCTGGAGCTGTATTCCAGAGCTCACCTGTTTGGAGATGCACATGAGCTTGACCCACAGGCAGGTGTGTCAAACAGAAGGTCATAAGGTTTTCCTTGACCTCTGTCCTTGCTGTGGATATTGAATCCAATTTATCAGGATTCAATAATCTCCTGCACAGCCTATTTCATTAATGTTTTCTTGGTGGCAATCTAAAAGGAATTGAACTGTACAGTACAACGTGGCAACCTTGAGCAGGATTTGGATCGACTTCCTTGATTGAGCAGGGAGGTAGCAGGTGCAAGGACAGCAGTGTAAAGCCTCCCCTGGCAGTACCAGGGGGAGGAAAGGGTGGCCTGACCCTCTCAGTGAAGGCCATTGCTAAGGGAGAGGAGCTCTGTTCTGTACAGTATATCTGCCTTAGGGATCAAGGGGAGCAGCTTGCATTAAGAGAGGATGGAGGGCCAGCACAGGTGGGGTCTGAACGAAACTGAATCCCTCTTGTGAAGTCAGCCCTGTCCATCAATGTGACAAGCAGAGTTCTCTCATTGCTAATGATAAAATAAAGTGGTGCTTTTCTAGACAGTGGAAAACAACTGCCCTGAGAGGGACTTTCCTGCAAAGCCAAGAGCCAGACACCCAGCTAAGGACCTTCTGCCGCTCAGGGAGCACCAGAGCTCAAACGAGGCACTCATCTCTGTGTGCAAAGAGCCCAGATGGCAAAGTCAATAGTCAGGAACAGCCATAATTGACTTTCTCTTCCTTTCAGATTTTACGCTCGTGATTCTGGCCTGCTGAAGTTTGAGATCCAGGCGGGACTCCTGGGGCGCCCCATCAATCACACAGTGCGGCGCCTGGTCGCCTTCACCTTCCACCCCTTCGAGCCCTTCGCCATCTCGGTGCAGCGCACGAACGCCGAGTACGTGGTGAACTTCCACATGAGGCACAGCTGCACCTAGAGGCACCTGGGGCTGTCTCCTTGGCTCTGGGCCTCTGCCACAGCTGCACCAAAGCCAGACACTCGTGTCTTCTGGAAAACCAAACCATCGCTCGTGGAAAGAAGCCTCACCTGGGAGCTCCTACCAGTGGCATCTCGAGTGCCCTCAGCCTCAGCTGGGGAAGGCTGATCCACCCCAGTTACGGGGGGTGGATGATTCTCCTGAGCCTGTTTGTACTGCAGAGATCCCCCTGCATTAAGTGCTGCTGTCCTTCCCTGTTCCTGTTGATGAACACAGCATAGCTGAGGTTCCTGTCCTGGTTTCCCAGAGGCATGGCTGTTTTCTGTCCTGCTGTGGGTCTTAAGAGGGCACAGATGGAGCTTTGCATCACACTTGTGGAGCGCTCCCTTCTGCACTGGTGCTCTCCTACCTTGTTGGACAAATGACCTGTCACAGAGGGAAGGGATGGGAGCCAAGGGGAGGGTTTGGACACAGCTACTCCTGTTTGTATCTTCAGAATTGCTAGGGAAATGAGATCCTGCTCTCATCCACACAATCTACTCACGTCATTTTAATATGCAAGAGGTCAGGAAAAAAAAGGTGTGAGAAATCACTACAGTTGAGAGACATGAGGTATGTTCCTGACTCTTATGCAAGTCACTTAATCTTTGTGCCTTAGTATTGTAAAAGCTCCTAAGTGAGAGTTGGTGTTCATCCAGCAGGCCAGGGCAGCTGGTTGTGTCTGTAGTGCACGAGGAGGTGGGTGCAGGAGGGGGATGGATGTCTGGGAAGGGTGTGGGGGGCAACAGCAGCTCCTTGGTCATGTAAGAAGGACTTTTCTGTAGCATGGTGGTTAATCCTCATGGCCATCTGCAGGTTCTGCTGCTGAGAAGAGGGAGACCCAGCTGCTGGCACTCTCCTGTGTGTTGGAGTACCAGTGTGGAAAATTAGTAGGATTTGCCCAGGAAGAAGGGTGAGGACCTGAATTCATGTTCACTGCTGTGGGTGGGCAGTTTGGAGATGAACTTGTTGACTTAGGTTGCTTACCTCTGTCTGTTTGATACTCTGTTCTCTGTGAGAACCCAGATGCTGTTTCCAGGCTTCAGAGCACAGCTGGCCAGTGTGTCAGTGTTGGCTGGAACATGGCAGTGTTTGTGCTGCTGATAATTTAAGCTCCTGGGTGTAATTACCTGCCACTGTGGGCTGGTGAGGATGCTGGCCTGCCCTTCTCTCTTAAAAATGGAGTTTTTGATTGTAGGCCAGCATTTAGGGGTTTTTACATGAGGGCTGGTTTATGACTGCTGCCAGGCAGCACAACCATCCCAGCATCACAATGTGCTCCATCAAAAGCTGGAGCCTGTTCTTGTCCCATTCCTTTAGGAGGCACAGTGGGGGCAATAGAAAATTGGTGCTAATACACAGGAGACCCTCTCCATTAAAGGACCCTGTGGGTGTCTTGATTGGACCAAAATGAGCTGTGGGCGATGTGTTGTGGCCACGTGGCTGTGAAGAGGAGTGCTGGAGTCATGCGTTCATTTTGCTGGTGATGCACTGGAGAGGAGCTCTGTGGGTGGTGGTGCCTGCTCATGGTATGAGCAGTGGACCTCAAAATTAAGGGTGTCCTGGGGTCCTTGGATCAGCCTTTGCTCTCTGCCTCACTGTACTTCTCTCCTGGCCTTTCTAAACCTATTTCTAGGGAAGACATTGCATTTCACTGCTCTTTTCCTGGTGTTTGCACTGTTGGTGCCTCAGGTCTGTCAGGAGTGCCAACGGGTCAGGAGACTGCTAACAGAGGAGGTGTCAAGTGCTTTAACTGCAGGATCCTCTCATCTAATAACACTATTTGTCAAGGTTTTAGGGTTTTATCCTGTGATCTGTTCCTCAAACATTCAATTAAAGCTCCAAGTGGAGAATCATTTGCACACTGCAGATCATGGATTTACCTCCCTCTGCACCTCTCTCACAGCTGTTCACACTTCAATATGAGACTTTTTTTTCCCCCCCAAGCTTCCAGCAGCTCCATATGAGACTGTGTTTACTCCTTGGTGTCACAGCCTCAGGAAGTCAGCACTTACTAAATTAGCTTTCAGATCTCCATTGAGACTCTTTTTTCAGCAGTAAAAATATAAACTTCTGCATTTCTGTAGTAGGAGCTTTTGCCAAATTCAGGCTGCTCTGTGTGAAGCTGAGAGTGTGGCATGGATTGTTGGACTTGGGGCTGAGAAAAAGATCTGTTCTTAGCTCTGCTATTAAATTCTGAGGCTGGGGGCAAATATCTTCCTTCTCCAGCTGGTGTTTTCTTCTCCATAAATGAGGCCAAAAACATATTTTCAGCTTTTGTAAAACACTTTGAGATTCATGGATAAAAAGTGCTGGATAAGTGCTAAGTATTTTCTTACTATGTTTGCAGACAAACTGATCATACTGGGTACTAATTGCCTTGGAGTAGCATAGCAGATCCTCTGGTCTTGGCTGCTGCATTTTATATCAACAACAGAGTTAATTTTATTACAGAAATGTATGGAAAGAAAAGTCTCATGCTTGAAATTTTGATGCTTTTATTTAAGAAACAATAAGTGTGGTGGGGAGGGTGGGAGAAAAGGGGAGATATTTTCTACCTGATATTTTTCCTAGTTAGGGTAAAGATTTGTTAGCAACACAAGATGAAAACAGAATAAACAGAATTTGCTTTAATAGTCTGATTTATTGTCTTTGTCTTCCAAAAATCTGAATGGTATAGATGGGAATTTCTTCACTAAGAAGAGATGGCAGGGGTGTGCCTTGGATTGTGCAGATATATCACATGGGAGCTTGCTGCCTCTTCCTGGCACTTGGAGTATAAGTGTGCTTAAGAATGTTCCCACCTGAGGCATTTCTGTAGTTCCTGCAGATTTCTCAAGTTATTGTCTACATGAATTAATGCTGCCAGGAGAGGAATTCTTGGTTACATTTTTCCCTTTGTATATTACTAGCCCAGCTTGTAGTCAGGGACTCTTTGTTTATTCCATTTACAGTATTTATCTAACCTTTTGGTCATTTTCTGCACAATCAAAGGATGAAAGCTGCTTGTGGCTTAACCCCAGCTGGCAACTCAGCCCCACAGAGCCACTTGCTCCCTCCCTCACCAATGGGAGGAACTGGGGAGGGAATCAGGAGAGTAAAAGTGAGAAGACTTGTGGGTTGAGATAAACACTGCTTAATGGCTAAAGCAAAACCACATGGAAGCAAAGCAAAACAAGGAATTAATTCCCACTTCACATGGCAGGTGTTCAGCCATCTCCAGAAAGCAGGGCTCCATCCCTTGTAACTGCCCCAGCCAAAACCAGCACAGAGCTGAACACACCTTCCTTGGGAGAGCAGCCTGTCCATTGATTTTAGGTTGGGCTGAGGCACTCAGATTTTCCATGTGCTGCTCCCTGCCTCTGTGCAGAACAGTCTGGCTGAGAACTCTACAGCATCCCTGTTTGTGTTAGTCCCTCTAACCATCTGCATCTTGAGCATGAAAGTGATTTTCCTTTGAACCTTTCCTCATTTCTCAGATACTTTCCTGTGCAGACCTTGAGCACATCAGAAAGCTCTTGAGCCCGTGGCTTTTCAGATAGGCACTAAGTGACAAGGAGATGCTTGAGCTGTAAACTGTGTTTGACTGGCAGCAAAATCCCATCTTTTTGTTACTTCTTGTGCTGCCTTTGCTTTAAGAAAAAAAAAGTAGTGGAAGCAAGACAGTTGCATTATTTCTTATATAAAAGACATTAGACAGCAAGGCACAGAAATCCCACTAGAGTCAAACATATGGATACGTTTAAGATGTGTCCCTACTAAAGACTGCTATCAATTAACCCTACGGTGCTCATGGCTGGCCTTGATTTAACTGCCTGTGAGTACTGGCAGGACCTTCCTTTAGCTCAGGTGTTGCATCTATTAAGCTCTTCCCTTGGTCATTTTGACACAGCTAGAAGAATCTGATTTCTGATGCTTTAAGAAGTCTGTTTTTCTTCTTTATGATCTGTCTTGCTGCTTTTCTGCCAGCTTTTCCTGCAAGGGTCTCTCAGGGCTGTGGGCAGAGAGGTGGTAAAGGGATAGCAATGAGACATGTGGCCCTCTCACAGCTGTTGTCCTGTGAGCCTTTATCAGATAGGTGCACACTGCAGAGCAAATGGATGTCCTGTGGACAACGGGACAGGATTTTGTGGCTTTACTTCATCCTTGCTATGTGACTTCCAGAGTCTGTGTCATTGATGTGCCTGAATCTTGTGCTGCCCTGTATTGTTACATGGTTGTAAAAGCTTTTCTGGCCAAATACTTCTCAGGAGGAGGGAATGGTGAACTGGCTTTTTATTTTTTTATTGTTTTCCTTGCTCCAGGGCTGTGGGGGCTGTGGGCTGAGCTGTGCAGTGCAGTGCCACCCTGGTGCTGGCTCAGGCAGCCCCAGCCCCTGCTAGAGCTGTTTGCTGGTCAAGGTCTGATTTGACTTTGTTTCTCTTGGGGAAGAGCTGTACTTACTGTGTAAGGAAATGAGTTCTCAGAAAAATACTGATGTGGAAAAAACACTGAATGGCAGTTTTGTTTTTTTTTTCTTTAATGATGTTTTGACATAAAAATACTGCAGTTTTAAACTAGCAATCTGGAAACTGGTAATTCGTGGCCGACTGCTGTGATCCTGCATGTGAGGAGAACTGGAAAGAGACACGTTGCCCTTGTTTCTAGCCACGAAGGGCTGTGCTGCAGCATCTGGGTAACATGTGGGTACTCACTTGATTAATGGGTTGAGGGCAGTTATGGAGGAATGTGATGGGATGGCTGATAGATGCCCACAGCCCTTGGGTAACACTACCAAGTCCCCAGCATTTGCTGCATCCTGCTCTGTATGAACTAGAGCCTTTGAAGGGGTTTATTTTCTGGAGGTGACAAAACTAGTTTGAGTTCAGTCTTTTTAAAGCCAGGAACGTGTTATTTCTACTTTCCATGGTTGTCTTCTTTCCTCTGCCTTTGCAAAATGCCAAATGTAGTCCAGAACAGCCCTGGCTTTGCCCAGAGGACTTCCTAAGCCCCTGTTTTTGGCAGTGAATCGTTCCCTTTGGAAGCTACTCTTGCACAAGTTCATCCTTCCCTCTGCCAGTGTCCTTCCTCTTTCCAGGTGTGTTGCAACAGCATCAGGCAGGGAGGCAGAAGTGTAAGACAGAAAGTTGGGTGGGTGAGCACACTGTCACTGTCCCAGTGCCTGACTGGGCAGCGCCTTCTGGTTACCTTGGATGGGGCAGGTGAGGGTGCGCTGGCAGCACTGACATCCTGCCCTGGGCCAGAGCCCTGCCAGCCTGGGGTGCTGGAGCTGGGATGTGTGGGACCAGTTGCTTTAGGGGTTTGGAGGGGTAGGAACCAGGCAGGTGGCAGGGAAGCCCTGCCAGGGCCATCTGGCTGCTGCTGGACGTGATTTTAGGGTGTTGTTAAGAGCAGTGGGCAGCACTACATGCCTGTGAGTGCCTGCTCGCTGCCGCTGAGCTGGTCATTTGATAGCTCCTCGATGCTCCTCGGAGGCCTAAAATGGAGCAGTGCTGGATTAGATGTACCCAGTGCCCTTGGTGAGCTCTGGGGAGATACGATCCTCGCCCTCCCGCCTCCGACCTGCTGGCGCCCAGTGCCGTCACCACAGCAACGGGGAGAAACAGCCCATCCGCATGGAAACGGCCTTGCTGTGCCCGCCAGCCCGCTCGGGAACGCGGTTCAAGTGGAGAGCTTGGAAAGGTGAGGGGCACCAGCACCTCTGTGGTGACCAGCAGGGAGCCTTGGCCCGAGCTTGCTGTGGGTTTCCACTGGCACTGTCCCATCCCAAAACACTGGCATTGCCCCCCGTGCAGAGCCAGCACGTGCTCCGTTGTCTCTGACTGTGAGGGATAATTTTCATTACTGCTGCCCTATTTTTTGGGGGCTGGTCCTGAAGTCAGGGTAAGGTCCATATTATCTGTGCTGATACTGCAGCAGCGTAGGTAGGTCACTGGTTCACCTCTGACTGGTTAGTACTTAATGCTTGTAAAATCCCTCTTTGTAAGGAAGAAGGAGCAACTGGCAGCTAAACAGGGTCTCCTGTAACATAGGACAGACAAATGTCATCTCAACAGCATGATTGTGCAGTGCAGCCTGTCTGGCTTTGGGCAGCAAAGTCCGAGTTAATCTCTCCTCATCCTGCCTCCTACCCCTTAAATCCCCCATCGGCTGCTTCCCCAGAGGGCTCAGCTTTGAAGGTGATGTTGGTACTGATCTGCTGGGTCTGATAAAGGCTGGGGAGAGCAGCTCTGCTGTGCAGCTGCTTGTGGCCAAGAAGGGTTTGTTCCAGTTTTACACTGGCCCTTTGGTGATCTTGGCTGCAGGATCACTTGGACAGGGATCTCTCCAGCCAGCATCACTTCTTCTTTGGATGGATTTTGGTAAACAGGGCTGGTTTGTAACCGTGTCCAGGGACAGATTGTCCCAGAGCATCTCCCAGCGCTGGAGAAAGCTGCTTTCTAGCCATCAGCCTTACTAAGAAGTCCACAGGGCTGGCCAGTCTAAAGTAATTTGCATGTCTTGGTCAGTATGACCCTGGCAGCTCAGGAAATTGCTATTTCTGTGGATTTGGCAGGAACAAAATGAAAGGCAGCTCCCAGATCTTGCCAAGGGGCTGTGTGAGAGCCTGGCTGGCAATTAAGAGAGCAAGTTGTGTGCCTGCATCTCTGGTGCATGAAGACATGAGTCCTATTTCACCTCACCTTGGGACCTGCAGAAGGGGCAGAGCATGGGAGACTGGTGGGTGAAATACATCATTCTCTTGCCTGGGGCCCCAAGTTTTATTTTTGTGGGTGGCAAGGCTGGCCTGCTGCAGTGCAGAGGAGCCTCTTGTGCTCAATCCTTTCTCCCTTCTGCTTACTTTTTTTTTTAGAAAAACAAGTGGTGAGGTTGCTGCTGGAAGCAGCTCCCCCAAGCAATGGCTTTTAGGGCTCTGAGATGTTTGGGTCCAGGTGCACAGCCTCCACTCTCAGTAGATATGGGTATATGAGGAGGGTTATGGACTCTGGAGAAATTAGAGGACTTTGCCAAGTGGCACTAGTGCAGGGGAAGCTTGGAGAACTCAGAAGAGGAAGTGTGAGTGGTTTCAAAAAAACAAAATAGCATCGAGGCTTGGCTCCCCTCTACATCTCCCCAAGAGCACCATGCAGCCCCGCTCCACCATCAGTGTGGGGACTTGGATGCTCTTAGGCTGTTCATTAGTAAAATCTCTGAGCAGCTCCTACTGCCATGGAGTACCCATTAATGCCTCTTCAGGGAGAGGAGAGCATTGGGAAAGCACAAAAACAATCTGAGGGCCCTTCATCTCTTTTTGGTTTGAGAGGTCATGGGCTGAGGTTGGAGGGGAAGAGGGGCTAGGTGGGGATGCCAGGCATGAAAGCAGCACCGTGATTATCGGCCGAAGTCTGAGTGCAAAAACATAACCTGATTTGAACTGTTACTTCTTCAACACTCCTGGGAGTGCTTTAGGGTTATAAACACCTACTCAGTGACCTGCTTTGTGCACATCTCGAGCCAGGTATTCCCACACCAGAGGGAAAGCCAGCAAAACCTGCACAGATGTCTTTAACAGCTGCAGCTGGGCTGCTGTAAGCCACCCCTGCTGCTCCAGTTTATTAGCACTGCAGGGTCTGTCCCCTTCTCCCTGGCTGCTTGTGTGTACAGTCAGCTGTTAAAGGACACTGACATCACTTAACGCTTTAATTGAATCTCACAAAGGAATCCAAATTGGCTGCCTGACTCTTGTCACTGAGATGCTCATGGAAGAAATAGTAAATCACCAATTCAGCAGATAAAGCTGCAGCTCTGGGTAGGCTTGTTGCTAGGGATAGGGAAGTAATTCCTCTTTGCAGAATAATACACTATTAGGGAGATGGCTGAGGGCTATTTTTCCAGGCCACCAGGTGCCATCCCTGTCCAAGGGAAGGGTAACCGAGTTAGTCTAACTCCCCAAGGTAGTGTGGCACTCAGTAAGGGGTAAACAGACCTGAGGCAGCATTTTATCTGTAAGTCAGGAGACTGTTCTGTGTTTTACAGAGGGATTTACAGGGATACAATGGAGAGAGGTCCACGTGACCATTTATTTAGAACAGAAGGCAAAATCCCAGGAAAGGCCAGGATTGAACCAGGATGAAGCTTTGCAGCCAGCAGCAATTTCTGAGATTGTTTCACAGAAAAAGTCATTGTTGAGTGTGGGGAATCAAAAGTTAGGAGGGAATGGAGAGAAAAATGTCCAAGAGCAATAGGGAAGCCCAGAGGGAGAGGATATGACCCTAATGAGAGTGCTAATGCTGTGGCCATACTACTGACAAATAAAGTAATTGCTGCTCAGGAGGAATGCAAGCCAGCAGAAAACAGCTTTCCACCCAGACGCCAAGAAAAGCAATTAGAACTCGTAAACACCAGCGGCTGACTAAAACCAGGCCTTTAATTAATAGTTTCATTTAAAGGGTAAGGAAATCGTTAAGCACTATTGGTGTCTCTTAATTCCCTGCAACATGAACCACAATAGTTTCAAGCCTTCTTCCACTGTAGTGTGTGCAGGAAGGAGCACCCGAGCCCTCTCTTTGTGCAGCCGTGCTCCCTCACCTCACTGACTGCCCCGGAGCCCTGGCATGTGCTGCAGGATAAACAGCTCAGACTGTGCACTAAGCTAGGACGTGGTTTTGGGAGCACTCTATCAGGCCAAGGTGGATGGAAAATGTGATCTCAGTAAAAAGCTGTAGAAGTTAAGTACTGTGTCGAGGAGCTCGGAGTACAGGGAGCTGGGGGTCTGGAAGATTTGCATCATTGTGTACAGATCCCAGCCACTGAGCCATGGAGAACAGTGTCACCCTCTTCTGTCCAGCATGGAGGGTGTTACAGGACTGTCAAAGGAAGAAGTAGGGGTAGGGGTAGCTACCAGAAATAGGCAGGGCAGGGAGGGACATAAAACTTCTCACTGTACAAGAAGTGGTGATGCACTGCCAGACTTCTGAAACCTTCATGAACACCCAGAAAACAAGAGTGTTAAGGAGTGGCCTTTACAGAGGACACAGCCTTGCTTTTACATATGGGTAAGATGAAGATTAATTCTTGTTGTTTTCTGACTCGATTCACCCACATACTCTTTCCTGAATTCCAGGACCACAGATCTCTTCACAATCTTACTTTTCAATTTGTTCTACCATCTTCATGTGACGTGGGCACCTCTGCATTGATGCAATGAACAGGCTGTAATACAGAACAGCGGTGTTCAGTTTTGTTTGTTAGACAAACCTGCCAGCACAGCCTGGTGCCCCTCCTTTGTCAGGTTGGTTGCTGTGCTGGGCACAGAGACCAGCCCAGCCTCGCTGTAAGCTCATCACCCACCCCTTCCCCAGCCAGCTGCCTGCATACTCAGAAAGTTCATCCTGGCAGTTTATGGCTGACCTGCTATCTTCTTCCTAAGAAGACTTACTAAGTCCCTAGTGCAGCTGTATTTCTGGAGTGAGGGGGGAACTCTTCTAGTGTGTCAAACTTCTATGGAAGAGCCTCTCTTCCTCACTGTCAAATCTGTGACAGCTCAAGGAACTTCCTTTAAGATCACCTACCCTCCCTTCAAATTCAGAAAAGTAGTTTTGTCTGAATCTTGTTTTCTCCTGTCAAATGTAACTCAACAGGCTTTTCTAAGCAGAGTGATTTCTTTCAAAACCTGCTGTATGCCATTCAGCCCCATGAAGGAGGTTCACTGCTTTGTTGCTATGGTACCCTTTCTCTAACGAGGAAGAAAATAGTTAACTATGCAATTTAAGAAACTACAGAGGAATGACAGAATGAGAAATAATAGAAAGGAAGATTCTGCATTTGCAATAGAACTGCTGGCTGCTCTAAAATACACCATGTTTACAGGTGAAATACTTGCCCAGAGCACGTTGTATAGGGCCAGGGCTTCTCTGGCAGCAGGGATTCCAATGAGATGCCCTTTGCTAGGCACTGTGCCTCTGCCATCCAGGAAATCAATCCTGAAGTCAGTTACTGCTGTTACCTTCCCTGTTTAATGCTCCTGACATATTTCCTTGGCAGGAATTCTGGATGGAGCTGGGACAGCGATAATACATCACAGACCCACAACAAGCTCCTGCTGCTTGTGGATACACAGAGGTACGGTTCAAGATTTAAGTGCTTTGTATCTCCTTGGCAGCATTTCATTATTCCTTGGGCCTACTAACCCCTGCCTGCTTTCCCCAGGACCCTGGAAAATCCAGTTTGTGGCGCACAAGGCAGGGCAAAAGAGACTGCAAGCATCAAACCTGGCACGATCCCAGCAGCCCCTTTAGAAAGAGCGGTGCTTTCCTTTGCCAAGAGCAGTGGCAGGTCAGTACAGCCTGGGTGAAACAAAGCACTGCAACAGATCTTTGCCAGGAATGGATCCAGGCTGGTGCTCTGTCAACAGGGAGAGCTGCATCTCAGAGAGCACACGTAGCTCTGTGAGCCAGGGGGAAGGAAAGAGTTACCCCATGCCTTGTTTCCCAATGTGAACAGTGAGACAAAGAGGGAAGGAAAATGACCTGACCCCGTGCAGTTGTTTACTACAAATGACTACAAGGAGATCGAGATCTCAGGCTCTCCTTCTGCCTGACAAGGGCACTAATGGCATGGAGGGCTAGACAAGAGCCACATATGGTGGTAAGAGGAAGAGAGCAGTCGAAAGGCAATAATAAGCCAAAATACTTCTGCAAACACAGCTGGAGTGGCTGTCAAAAGACCAACATTTTAATCAACAAACTTTGTAGACAAGAGGCTTCCCACTAAGGGAATACACAGATTCCTGCTTTCACCAGCAGCTTCTACCTCCTGCATTTTTAAGGCTCAGCATGGTCTCTCCAAGCTTCCCTTAACAAGTATTTCCAGGGAGAGTGGCCTTGCAGTATCTGTCACAGAAGCAACACTCAACTCAGTCCCTGATGAACTGATGTTGAAAGCTGTGTGTCCCTTGCTCTGCCCCTCACACTCTCCTGGCTTTCCGTGGGCGGCAGCCGTTGTGGGGGACCGGGCTGTTGTCGGTGATGGAGATGACCTCCAAACCTCCCATCGTCAGCCCCTTGATGGCAGCCTGCAACGAGACAGCAGGTGACAGTTATCAACACACAGAACAGCGGAGAAGGGAAAAAATTCAGGGCAAAACTGTTTTGTCCTCCATCTGAAAACCAACTTCCAATGTTCCAATGCTTTTCATTTTGTAATTCTTAAAAATAAGTAATTCATATCAGAAAACCAAGTTTAAACTTAACTGTTCTAGTCTTTTCTTGAACATTCCCACTGATTTTCCTACTTTAACCATAAGAAGTGCCAAATACAACTTTTATTCTAGCTACAAAATGGTATTACTCTAAAATTCTAATGACTCTGAAAATTCTTTACTGGGCACTTCGGTGAGGAATCCTTTTTATCAACTTCAGAAAAACCAAGTGAGACCAGCCTGAGTTTAGAAAACATGCATGATAGCTGAGAAAATAAAGTATGGAAAAGAAACTCCGACACCTACTTTGCGTCCTGGTCCCAGTCCTTTCACCATCACTCTCACGTGCAATACACCCTTTCCACGTGCTTTCTGTGAAAAGAACAACTGGTTAGTGTTCTCTCTGACATAAACTCTGGCTCCCCTGGTGTCTTTCATTTTCATAATAGTATTTAAGTAAAAATAGAGACTAAGTAGTAACAGATTTAGAAGACATATATGGGGATTACTGCAGACACTAAGAGCGAAGGAAGCTGGGGTATGGCCATGGCAGTTCCAGAGAACTTCTGTGCTAGACTGTCAGCTCTGCACACAGGGAAAGCTCTCAAATCAAACTATCTGTGACCTAAAGCCAGAGCAGAAAAGGACATATCCATGGATACATGACCAAAGTGGCAAGGGACTAACAAGGACTAACTCTAAGCTGTTTTCTCTAATGTGGTGACTTCTCCCCTGTGAGCAGTGGATTCTTTCTGGAGGGTAAATGAGAAGAGCAGGCAAGCTTTAGATTTGCTGTGCAGGAGTCCGCACCTTCAGTGCAAAAATTCTAGGGGCTTGCAAATTGGAAATGAAGAACTGCTGTACAGCACAGCCCTGCTGCCACCACGTGGAGGGAACTCCTCTGGCTCTCTTTCTCATTGTGTTCTGGTTCAATTAACGTACTAACTACTTCAACAGTGACAGAATAAATCTGTCCAAGCACAGCTACGCAGCTATTATCAGGCTCCAACTAGCACAGATTAATAGTGAAGATGTTCTTATATCCCTCTGAGGCAACCACAATAAGCTGTTGGCCAGCAGTGGTACCCAACTCCTCTGGCATTAAAGGCTGGAGTGAGTTCCACCTAATTTAGGATAAGGATTTTCAGTTTAACCTTGCCTCATTCTGCTGTAATGAGGACTGTGACACAGCCAGCTTCATCTCTTCCACCTGGACGCCCACATGGCTTTTTCTAGAGTTACAATAAACCATATGCAGCTGGAAACTACAGGTGCAAGAACATCACTTTCTCTGACTGGAACTGCTGGCTGGAGCTCAGTTCTGTAGCAGTGTAGGTATGAAATATCCAGACAGTAACTACAGCTACTTCTCAGTCCCCTTTGGTGCAAAAGTTGAACTGCTGCTGATTCAGGGGCTACATTCCCCAAATGACTGAGAAATGTTCATTACTTAGGAAAAGAGGAGGCTGTGCAGACCAGCGTTAGGAAAGGACAGGCTCAGAGTTACAATCACACATTTCCAATCACAACCTGCACAGCTCAGCTCACGCTCGGGGCATTTCTAACAGTTCTTTCAAACACACTTTGTGTGCAAATGAAACTTGGGACGCTCCTCCAGCATCAAAGAGCAGCTCTGGAGGGCTGCCTGCGAGCCAGGCCTGTGCCCAGGTATGGGGGCAGGCAGTCAGTGCTCCCCTCTGGAGGTGGGAATCACGGCTGGGGACTCACCACTGCCGCTGCCATGGCTGCGGTCTGTGCTGCGATGGCAGTGCCCTTCTTGGCGTTCTGGAAGCCTTCTGTGCCGCAGGATGTGCGGGAAAATGGCTGGTTGTCAAAGCTGACCACCTGGATGTGGGTGCTGCAGAAGGACAGGGGAAAAGGGAAGAAGAAGCAAACTGGAACAGATCTTTATTCTCCAGTTTCTCACTCACCTTACAGGCGTAGCTGACTGCAGGGCTTCTGTCTCCCTTCCAAAGTATCCCACTTAAACCCACTGCAGAGACCACCCAGCAGGGACTCTCTGGTCATCTTACAGACCCAGGCAGAACCTTTCTGGAGAGGGTGTGCTTTATTTAAGTACACCTCAGATCCCACTCGGCCCTTTCACAACTACCTCTCACTGCATTTTATATCTTCTATTGAGAAAAAAAAGTGCACAAAACACTTCTAGAACTTGGAAGAGCCTTAAGCATACCATATCACAGGAGGAATCATTGATGAAACATGACTGTCTCTCACGAAGAACAGGATAATTCTTTCAACACATGTACAGAAACAGTGCTAGAGCAGTGGGCTATAAGTAACCTGCTGTTAAAACTATCAGCATCTGATTATTCATATCAGAATGTAATCAAAATGCATAAAAACAATCTCATTGCTTTTAAGACACTCCAAGGACAGTTATGCTCCCTGAACAGAGGTTTAAATCAGTATAATTTTCACAGCCATGAACACCGCTCCCCTGGCTGCCTTTCTTTGAGCCTTTAGATCAAAATGATGACAGACCAAACCCCGGGTTCTAAGCTTTCATTTCATACGAGAGCAGGAATGGAGCAGCTCATTTGCTTACTTGTTGTAAGTTGCTTTGATGTGAGCTATCGGGACCTCTTCATAAACCTTGCCATCCCATCTCATGGAGTTCCTCTGCAGGATTAAAGAGCTGAGGAGCAAAACAAGAGTTATCAGGCCTCGCTCTTTAAATATTACGAAGTTTCATTTCAAATCGGGAAATAAAGAAAGAAGGGATCAAGCCTCCGAAAAACACAAGCTGAGTTTCTGATTGAGTGAAGTGGCTCCCTCCCCTCCCTCGGCTGAAAACCCACCGAAGGCGATAAAACCTCGCAGCAAGCGGCAGATGGCAGCGGCCTCCCGGCGCGGCCTGGCCTCGGCTCTCACCTCTGCTCGGTCGCGCTCTGCTCCTCCGTCTCCTTGGCAGCCGCCCCCGCCACGTCCCGCAGCCTCGGGGGGCCGGTGCGGAGCCCGCGGCACAGGGCGGCGGCGCGGCCCCTGAGGGAGACAGCGGCCGGTGAGCGCGGGGGGCGAGGGGGTCGGCTCTAGCGACAGAGGCCCCAGCGGCCACCCCGCAGCGAGGGGAGCCCTCCCCGCCGTCCCCTCGCTGTCCCCCCGCTCCCCACAGCCCATCCCGCCCTCTCCGCTCACCCCCAGCCCAGCACGCGTTGCCCGGCGACCGCCAGGGCCGCGTTCATGGCGGCGGCTCCGACCCGCGGCGGGGAGCGGCGGGCGCGGAGCACGACGGGAGCGAGGAGGGGACATGGCGGGGCATTGTGGGGCGCGGGCTATGGCGGCGCGCCTGGGGCCGCGGGCGGCGGGCAGCGCTCGGGGGGTTTGTAGCGCAGCCGCGCGGCGCCCCTGGAGGCTTTTTGGGGCGATGTGCTTGTTGAGGCTCCCCCGAATCACGCAGCCTCTGGAGAAGGAGGAGGAAGAGATGGTGGCGCTCATGGAGCAGGTAGAGGGATGTGTGTGTGTGTGTGTGTGTCTGCCTGGGGGTGTTGGTGGGGAAATGGCGCCCTCAGGCATGAGGGGAGAAGAACATCAGGGGCTGGTGGCCTTGCGGACACCGTGGGTGATGCTGCTCCCCGAACGCTCTGCATGCGATTTGTGCCTCATCTCGTGGGTGTTGGTGGTGTTCCCATAGAGTTCCTCCCTGCTGTTGGTGTGCCTGTAACACGCTCCTGCTGCAAGCACGGACGCCCTGCTCAGCCTCGGGAAATTCCCATTGCTTTACGTCTGCTGAGTTGGGAATGATTTAATTGTGCTTGCTAATACCTGTAGTGCTTGTGGCTTAAGAATTCTTTATGTTGCTATTCTAGATAGAGCTGGAGAAGAGCTGCTATTCAGATCATGAAATCCGTAAGCTGGAGGAGGAGGAGCAGCTCAAGAGGAAGAGGGAGAGCTTGTATGATGAGGATGAAGCACGTGGCAAAACTGTCATCATGGCTCAAGACCTGGAGGAGAAGTGGGAGCAGAAGTTTCTGCAATTCAAAGCTGCCCCGCGGGTAACAGGTACAGCCTGGACCTCATGGTGGGTGAGAACTCTCAGATTGTTCGCCAGAGTGCAAGTCAGTAGAAGGAAGGCATTTTGGGGTCTGTTTTTCATTTGTTTTAAAGAGAGTCTTAACTCTGTGGCAGCACATGTGCAGTTAACTGCCTGATAGGGAAATCTATGTTCCCATGCTGCAAAAATGTGTGTTCACCAGGGCAAAATGATGAAAATATATGTGGTTTCCAGTTTTGGTCATTTGGTTTCCACGCTCTGCTTAGTGCTGTTGTTGATTTTTGTGAAGGTGGAGATCCAGGCTGCTTAGTATAGAGTCCTTCTGGAAAGGAAAACAGCAGCTGACTCCTTCAATGACTTCCAGAGTGACTGAGAGCATTCCTGTCTAGATTTTTGTCTTATTCTATGTATCCACATTTGTGTATTGTTGCTGTGTGTGAGGCATAGAGGGTTGATAATCAAGGGGGTCAAAGCATAATGCCAGGAGACTTTGTTTCCAGCATGTGTTGGTTTTTGGCAGATGCTGATAAAAGCAACGATCGAACGTCATTGAACAGGAAGCTGGACAGCAACCTGATGCTTCTGGTGAAACAGAAAATTGGTAACCAGGAGCTGTGGCTCCTGCCTCAAGTGGAGTGGCAGCCTGGAGAGACACTGCGGAGCACAGCTGAGCGAGCCATGGCTACGTTTTTGGGTGTGTAGCTTGACTCTCCCTCTTGTTTGTCCCAGTGGTTTTCTTCCAGTGCCCTGTCTAAGGGATATTTGCCATCTGCTGTAGTGAAATCATCTCCCATCTGCTGGGAAAAGGCATGTCATGGCAAAGGGCTGGCACACTGTCAGCTGGGATCTCTGCCTGCCAGCAGCAGCAGCGCCATGTCTGGCCATCATGGCTTGATTTTGGGGTATCACAATACACCCCTGAATGTCTGGGATTGTTTTGGGCTTGTCTTTTCCTCTTGTTGCCCTGTAGTAGCTTTTGTGGCAGATGGGTGATGATGGCAAGCATGTGTTCTTGCTTTTCACTCAAGATTGGCAAAGCTGGATACCCTCTCCTTCCCTTCCTTCCTTTCCCACTCTGAGAGGACTCCCTGGTCTCCAAATGAACTGTTTTTTCATGAGAAAAAAAACCACAGTTTTTTCACAGTAGTCAGTATTTCTGCCAAAGAGGGAACAATCAGTCTGAACCACTTACAAGGAATCGTTTATGCTGTGTTTTTGTTATACAGGGAAGCAGTTATTGTTGCTCTGTGTTCTTATGCCTTGCTGTCTTTCTCTTGCATTGCTGTCTTCTTGCAGGAGATCACATTCAAGCCAAAGTGTTGGGGAATGCACCATATGGGATTTACAAGTATAAATTCCCCAGGGCCATCAGAACGGAGAATAACATGGGAGCCAAAGTCTTCTTCTTCAAAGCCTTCCTCCAAAGCAGTGATTTGTCCCAGGCAGAGCTGAAGGCAGATTACCTGTGGGTCACAAAGAAGGAGCTAGGAGAATACCTGAAGACAGAATACCTGAGAAAAGTCAATCGATTCCTCCTGGACTTGTAAGCAGTGGCCTGTGTTCCAGCAGATGGAGAAGATATGGGACGTGGCTCCAGGGAGGAGCACAGCTGCTGCTTTGCATGGTCTGTGTGTATGAGATGTTCACTTGGGCTCTGGAGGATAATTTGCCTTTGCCTTATTTCCCAGTTCTCTTCACTGGCCCTGTACTGAATAAATATTAAAATCTATACTCGGAAATGAAGCCTTCCTGTGGGAGTTCTTTGCTCTTGTTGAATTCTCCTCCTCCACCTCTTCTGGAAATGCATGTTGTGATCCATTCCTCTCCCAAGAGTGTGGTTCCCTGGGGCTGTGGTACCCAGAAGGTTTGCTTTCCTCTCCAGACTCCTGTCACAGGCTCAGCCTCAAAGAGTTTCTCCTTGCTATAGCAAATTCTTATCACTGGTATCTGCTCTCTGATAAGAGCAGCACTGAAGGGTTATCTGTGTGTCCAGGTGGAAACAGACCCTCCTCAACACCAGCCAGGACAAGGTGGGTTTCTGGGCAGATGTAAGTAGGGATATTCCCAGCTTATTAACTTTTAGTGTTAGCTGCCTCTGGCTTGGAGTCTGTGATGCACAGTGGCTGTGGAGGACAAGGATCCATGAGGAATAGGCAGCTGCCTTCCCACTCACACTGCCTCCCTTTGAGCCTCAGGTTACAGCAACAGACCCTGAGGAAGGATAACAGCAACAGCAGCTGCTCTCTGGGCTGTGAGGCTCACTTTTCCTGGGAGGGGAAGGTGCTTTAGCATTGCTGCCTCGTGGGAGCAGCCTCAGGTGTCTCTAAGGAGTTCGTGGCTCCTATTCCCACTGCATCAGGCCAGCACTTCTAACCAGCACTGCTGGGTCTGCCTCAGGTAACCTGACCTTATTATACCAATTTCTTTATTAGAAGATCTATCCTGGGCTTATGTATCTTAGCCCTCTGTGGCTGGTTCTATTGTTGGAGGTTTTTCTGATTGTAAATGTTGCTGTTCAGCAGTCAAGACTGCTGCTGGAGCTCACAGGGAATGAGTTTCCTCCAGCAGCAGGGAGAGAGGGAGGAAATAACTGTCGTTAATCATCCAGAGAGAGTTCAGCCTCCAGAGGTGGAACTGGAGATTGCTGTATGTATTTTATCAATCCTTTGAGAGCTGTTGAGCTCCAGGCCTCAAATTAAAGTTATCCTTAATCACTGTGCAAGCCATTGGGGTGGACGGTAGCACAGCAACCTTCTATTTTCTGATGCAGGACAGTTTGGGAGCTGCAGGTTTGCCACAAATTACCAACAACACTTGGTTCCTGGAAGCATCCTCACAGGCCTGGCAAGGAGCCTGAGTCTGCAGCAGAGAGCAGTGGCAAAGAGGAAGTAAATGTGGAGCAGAGCATGTGCCTGAAAGACTGCAGGTTTTTGGCTGCTCTCTGAGGTCAGCACTGCTCAAGGGAGGCCTGTTGCCTTCTCCAGGACTGGAAGCTCCTGCAGCAGCGGGAGGTGAGTCCTTCCCCTCAGGCTGTGCCCCTGCTGTTGGGGGGCATGGGTGCAGTCAGTGCAGGTTTTCTCTGCCACTCTTGTTTCAGGCTGTCACTGACTCCAGAAGATGCAGCAGAGCCCTTGTGGCCACAGGCTTAAGGCACACCCTTAGCTAAGGAATCTGCCCTGTTTGTCCACACCAAGGCAGGTTTTGTATTGCTGGAACAGAACTTTGAAAGTGTAGAAAATGCTGTTTAATCTGTGCTTGCTCCCAAAAGACAGAGCACAAGTGAAAGAAAAGGCTGTACTGAAACCTTGCTGATCTTCAGACTCAGGCAACTCCTATTTCTGGATTACTCAAGCTTGCAAGTCTTTGGGCATTGTCTGTGCTGAGAGATGTGTAGTTCCTTCAGCAGTGGAAAGGTCAGAATCAACAGCATCCTTCATTTTTTAATATGTTTTCCCTTGTCCTCAGACCTTCTTAGAGGAGAAGCTTGGTCTTTTCTGAAAGCTGAAGCTGTTGTTTCCTCATCACCTGAAACAAAAATTCATGATTGCAGCCTGTGTGGCAACAGCACCTTTTAAAATTTTATTTATTTATTTATTTAAATTATTTCCATTTTTTGTGTTGTTGATTTTATTTAAAGCCACTCAGCCAGTTGATGCAATCACAGACACTGCAACTCAGGGGCTCAGTTCTATGTGGTCTCTCTTCTTCCCCAGCCTTGGGGAGAGGGAAGGCAGGAGGATCCTGGAGGATGGTTTGAGTCTTCTCATTTCCTCCACTCCCAAACTCCTGCAGCAGGTCACTGAGGCTGTTCTTTTGCTTTGGGAACTTGGTTGCTGCAGGCTGTCTTTCCACTCAGTGTGAACCTGTTCCCATACTCAGAGCTGCAGAAGTCTGAGCAGGCTGGTGGGATGTATTTTGCTGGTAACTGCTGAAAGGGCAGCACAAAGCCTGAGAGCATTTTCTGAGAGAGTAGAAGAAGCCTGTGGAGTGGTGGCTGTGTGAGAGCTGCTGCAGCCAGGTGTGCCTCCTGCTGTCCAGCACTAAGAGCAGGGGGAACATTTTACTGTTGCTAAACATGAAACACAAAACTCCCCTTGCAAACGTGATGGAGAATCACCAGAGTGTTTGTCTGGGTGTTGAAGGAGGCTGGAGCTTGTTTGCCCCCAAACCCTGGAGGGTTTTTCTCACCTTGACAAAGGCAAGACATGAGATCTCTTCCAGAACCTGAGGCTGCAGCAGGCGCCTGGGAAAGAAACTGAGTTTGTTGTGGCTCTTCAGTGCAAGGCACTGTGAGATCAGTTGAAGAGCTCTCCTGTGAAGTGTGCACTGGAGAGATGAGTTTTGGAAAGGACCTGTAACTCCTCACTTTGAGAGCAGCAATGTGAGGCTTATCCAAGCAGTCCAAGGTAAGATCAGTGCTGCTGTTATTCGCTCCTGACTGCGCACACCGGAGAGGAGGCTGCTGACTGCTCAGCCTGCAGAGGCTTTCTGCTCCTCAAAGCCAATTTTGGCATAAAATGCTTCCATTCTTGAGAGTCGTACACAAAAAGCTTTATCCTTTCCCTCTCCAAGGGTGAAGGAAGCATCTCAAGATGTCCTGACCCTGGTGTGATGCAGTCCAGCAGCTGTTGCTAAAAGTCTCCAGTAGCAGACACAAATGGAAGGAGTAGTTGCATTCTAAAGCACTGGCATCTAAGCCATTGCATAAGCCACCATGTTAGAAGAGAGAGCTGAATGTTTCCTTTGTGGCAAGTTGATACTAGCACTCCCCTCCAGTGGAGGAGAAAGAACAAGTCCTAATAAAAACACTTTTTAGCTTCACAGATAGTTTTCCTTCACTGTTACAAAATTGTTCCCTAGCTGATATCCCTCCTTGCCTGTGTAAATTTTGGGGGTTGATGCTCTCTAAGCAGCACCCTGCTTACAAATTTTGTGATGCATGAACTGTTCAGAACCTCACACTTTCTCACATAATGGGAAGCTGCTGTCTTGCTTCTCCTGGCTGGCCCCAAGCAATGAAAGGCTTCAAAACTGGGAAGATAAACACACATGGAGCCAGGAGAGGCCTTTGGGGCCACAGGCTACACCTCTTGCTCTCTGAAAACCTGTAGGAGGAGAGATGCTGTTCTCCCAAATACAACCATGAGCAGGGGGAGCTGCTGGGGTTCAGGTAGCATCCTGAGGCATCCCTGACTGCCAGGGCAAGGCAGTCAGTGAGCTGGCTCAGGGAGGATGGGAATTGTGCTGTACCAGGGAGCAGCCTTTGAGCTCACTCCCTGTCCTGGAGGATGAAGGCTCTCCAGCAGCATCAGTCCCTTTGCCTTTATGTTCAAGTTCCCATTCTTGTGTTGGAAGGGATCTGTTTCTTTGGAATTTTCTGCAGGTACTGCCCTTTCCTGTTGTGCTCTGCTGCCTGCAGGGGATGCAGTGTGGGCTGCTCTGCTCATGGCAGCCCAGAAACCCAGCAGAAAGTTGTGTGGGAAATCTGCTTGAGGTCACCAGTGACACCAGTGGACTAGATCCCATCCTTTTGTTTTGGAGGACACCTTTTTCCTCCCTTTGCTTGTGAAACCGCTGTGGGTTGGTATAACCAGCACGTTGGAAAGACACAGAGTGGGGCAGTTAGGAGGCAAGGCTTGAGTGAATCTCTGCAAAAGTAAGAACGGATATAAAAGAAGGGGTGCTTCTGGGAAACTTGTGCTCAGGGTCAAATTTCCCCAGAAGCTTTGTTGATACTATCCAATCCTTGACATCAATCCCTCATAAAGGAAAGCCAGGAATTTTTGAGGTGAGTGTGAAATACTGACAGCAGGAACCCCCTTCAGGTAGTTCCAGCTACAGCCTTGCTGTCAAGGCTACTTTTCCCTAACAGATCTTGTGGGGTATAAAATCCTTTGTCATGACTTCATAGGCAATGCTTGAAGACCTAGGGGCATTTCTCAATCAAATTAGGAAGGGTCTTTCAGCAATATTAAAACGAAGCTTCAAAAACAAGGCACAGCAATGAAGCCTTTATGGAGAGAAGGCAAGGCTTTAGGACTCACCATCACAGCCCACTCCAGGAGCAGGACTGTGTGCTGCCAGCACCTGGCTCTTTACCTGGCTGCTGAACATCCAATTTCATAATTAACTGATGCAAAAGTTCAGGAAAAGATTTTTCAGTTAACAGTTTGAAGTTTAAGCTGAACTCTGTTGGAGCTTAAGGTGAGAACTAATTTTGAAGGCAGATCGTCTTCTGAGGGGCTGCTCTTCCTCTCAAGCATCTGGGCAGAGGGAGACTGGGGACATCATGACATGAGGCATGGGCCAGCACTGCTGCTGCCTGCCTGATTTCTGCTGTCTCTCATCTATCAAAGTAATTATACCATTACATTTCTCCTTTCAGGTTTTACCCTCCCAAATGGTATTCCTCAGCATTAAACCTGTGGGGTGAGTGAATTATTGGGGAAAAAAAATATAGATATAATCCAGGTTTAATGGGCACATAGAAAAACTACACTGGGTTTGGAGGGTGGCTCAGCCAGTGTCCTGCTTCTGCAGGCAAATAGAAATTTATCTTGATGTGTGTATATATCTAGTTTCATGAACTGTGAGCTCTTAATAATTGGTTTGGTGACCTGCTGGCAGTGTTCTCTCTCTGTAGAGCTTTCCTCAGTCCCCAGTTAATATAATGGGTCACAAATCCCATTTGCTTTTGAATTCTGAGTAATCCTTTTGTTAATGTTGCCTATTGCTTTTCTGGAAGCATTGGGGGAAATCGGAGCCGTGTGCTAATCAGTAAATCTGGTTCTGCATGTTCAGAAGCTGCTGCCCTGCCCTCTCCAAATGCCCGGTGCAGCCCATCTGTGTCAGACCCAAAGCTCCCCTCTGCAGAGCAGCAATTGCTTCCCAAGCTGTGCTGCTACTGAGTGGTACGGGCTGCAAATGTTGGATGAGCTTGAGGAAAGAGGGATCTGACAGGGAGTGGGCAGCCAAGCCATAAGGGGTTTGGAGAGGAGGGAAATTGGGCATTCAAGGTGTCTGATCCCTGTGTAGAGGGACAGTGAGTGCTCCATTTCATGGGGTGGGACAGGCAACTGCTGGGGGTGGCACCCATTGGGACCCACTTTTCAGCCTCTGCACCAGCAGCACTCAGAGCTCAACAGCCAGTCTTGTCCCTCCTTAGGGAATGTGGTGCAGCAGACCACCGGAATGCTGGAAGCTCCTGGGCTGGCAGAGGCAGGAGGCAGTGAGCAAAGTGCACATTACCTGTCCCAGATGTTTCTGGATTTCATATCTCTTAATTTTCTCTGCCTGCAAATAGGATTATGGTGAGCTGTACCTGTCTTGCCTGTTCTCTCCTGCCCTTGTGGGGAGGTAGTTATCTGAGCCCTTTCAGAGGAACAGGAAGCTGCCAGACACCCCCTAAGGTGATACCAGGAACATCCCTGCTGAAGGAAGGAAGGGAGGGCATCAGCTCCCGAGGTTGTTTGAAGACAAAGTCAAAATCACAGGCTACAAGGGGTTGGCAGTGACTGTGTTCCTGCTGCAGTGGTTGCCCTTGGATTGAACTGGGTGGGAAACTTCAGAGGTGTGTCCAAGCACCAGAATATTCCAAGTCACAAAGTCGATGTTTCTTGATTACTTTTGTTTGTTTCCTGATTTTCTCTAAGTTTTCAGTCTGCACAGCTGATAAGCCTCACCCTTCACCCCTTTCCCTCCTGCTTCCATTTGTCTCCCTATTTTTAGCTTGTCTGTGGCACTCTTCACACAATGCCTGTGTGCAGTGCTTTGATCGGAGCTGCTGACGACGATGACATGACCTTGAAGGCAGCAGCTTGCAGCAAGTCAAGCTGTGTTGTATTTAGTTAGCTTCTTGTAGCTGGGCATTGTGTCACAACCCAGGCAGGCACACAGCATCGCCTCTCCTCACTCCCATGCTGTTTTCCCTGATAGGTCCCACCAGGATTTCGGCTATTTGACTCCAAACCCATTCCCTGGCTCTGGCCCAGAGTGAAGAGCATGGTGGGGAATTATCAGTGCTGGGAGCTTGATGCTCAAATGTTGCTGGCTCTAATCTAAGAGCTAAATTTCCCCGAGGATGGAGATGGATGCTGCCTGTGAAGCAGCTCAGTGCTAGTCACTAGATGGCAGGCAGTGACTGGGAAATCCTTTCAGGGGATTTTTATTCCCTTTTAAAGAACCTCCTGCTCTAGCTCTCTCATGCTACAGCGTGGGAACTTGGAGCATGGAATAAGGATCAACAATTTTTAACTGCAGCGTTCAAGCTTGCACCTCGTATGTTGAAGGATCCCAGTGATTGGCAGATGGTTGTCTTTGCTGCACTGAGGCTTGACAAGTAGCAGGAGAGTCCGAGGAGCTCCTAGTGCAGGGAAAAGAGGCAGGGAGCAGGCAGGCAGCATCCGAGGATAGAGAGTGGATGGAAGGCAGGTGCTGAGGTCTGCCCAGGGCACTGTGCAGGGGTTAGGGAGGGATAGGGGCACATCCATATGGAATAGGGATAGAGGCAAAAATGATTGTGTGTGTTTGACGCAAACAAGGAGAAGTCAGGAAATCCCTCAGGACAGATCTCCTATTAGCCTAGTTGTGCAGCAGTTGCTTTGGAGAGGGTGGTGGTGAGGTTTCAGCCACATGCTGTCCCTCACCTTGCGAGGGGGAGGGTGCTCACCAGACTCTGGCTGAGGGGCTTTGTCACTAGGGAGGGCCTGATCCTCTCTCCAGATTGGCATAGCATGCCTTTGATTTACTTGGGTTGGGCTCTGAGGCTTATCCCCAAAAGTCCACATAAAAGTGGACTCACCTAGAAGAATGTATGTATACTCTACTCTACTCTACCCCAGTGATGCAGCAGCATGTGCTCCCATGCACTGTTAGGAGGTGGGAATGGCAAAATCACTTCTTTATTGGCCAGGGGTCTATATTCAGCATGTCCCTGGACCCTGCTGTGTGCTGCTCCCACCTCTAAGAAGCTCAGGACAAGACAGCACCCATTGTGCTGGGTAGAGTGCTGTCCTATTCCCAGGCACCAGCACAGAGCCACAGCCCCTGTGCCACACTCTGGGTGTTGTAGGTCCTCTGTAAGCACCTTCCAACAAAAAGGGGATTATCTTTAGCTTGTTAGAGTCCTTGCAGGGAGGGAGAATAAGGCTCTTTGCTCTGAAACATTCTCTTCCCTGGGATTACAAGATAATGCATATGAAACGACATTAGCTCAGCCAGGTTTATGGATTATTTGAAAATCAAATTCTTTTAATCTCATCCACCATCTGGCACCAGCGTAACAGCCAGCAGCCAGCTCGCTGCCGCTTCCACCCTGACTGTGTCGGAGTGACTCAAGTGTCACAGCCAGTGAGGGGACACCAGCATCCCTGGCTGTCACTGTGCATCCTGGCAGCAGCACCCAGGCCTGCCTTGTCCTGATTTCTTCCCCAGACAGCGTGGAGGTAACGTGTCTCTGAGGAGCTGGAGCCCGTCCTTGGCACGCACTGGGAATGAGCAGACGGACGAGGAACATTTCATTGCCTGTGCCTGTGTGACCACGAGACTCAAAGCCAGAGGGGTTCCCTGGCCTTGGATAAAGGTTAAGATCAGAGCAGGGGAGCTGCCAGTTTTTTGGCAGTGATTTGCAGTGATCTCCTGGCTGGGCCGGGAGGGATGAGGGTGCAGGATGCTGATGCAGAGTTTTCCAGGGAGGTTTTGTTTCCCTGTGAATATTAATTGGGAGCTGCCAGGCTGCATCAGAGCTCAGTGGTGGGGCTGGAGGCTCCCTGGGTACCAGAGCTGTTTGCCAGGGGCAGCACGAGCAGCAGTGCTGTCTCTGAGGGGCAGAGCAGGGTGGGACAGCCCTCGGAGGTGCAGCATGGAGCACCTGAGAGCCATCCCCATGGCTCACAGGTCAGGGAACAGATGGGGCTGGAGGGTGGTGAGGGATCCTCATGTATGTGCTGGCCACTGTTGTCCCCAACTCCGACCCCACATCTGATTTTTCAGATGCCAAGCCAGCTGGGCTGCAGAGCCCCTTGGTTCTCCTGGTTTTGGCTTCTGTGCTGAGCCTCAATACAACCATCCATCTTCTCCTGTCTCCTCCAGAACACTTCTGTACCTACTACCAAGGAGCACTCTAATCTCAGTACCCATTTAACATGAATAAAAAGCCTTCTGGGACAATAGGTCACGGTTATACAATTTAGCTCAAGTAGAGAAAAGGCCTTTATGGCTGTGAATACATGAATACTTAAAATATATATATAACATTGGTTAACATCAGGACTTATAAGCATAATATATATATATAGCACTGGGCTAACAGTCTGACTCCCTCCACAGAAAGCTGTTCTGCTGTCAGCTCTGGCCCAGTGGCTCTTCATGGCTGGAGTCACAATTTGCTCTGCTGCCCATGTTTTTGCAGGACTTTTGGTGTGGAGAGCAGTTGTTACAGGCAGAGGGAAAGCAGGGAGGGAGTTCTGTGACTGCTGCTCCATGGGGATCAGGATGGGAAAGGTGAGAATACAGCACAGGTAAAAATGCACAGAACCAGGATGGTAGCTGCTGTGCCATGCACCATTTTTTTCCCCATGATTTGTGTGCCCTGAAGACAGTAGCATGCAAATAAAAAAATAGAAAAGAAAAAAAAGAAAAGCAAGAAAAAGAAAAATTAATAGCTTTAAAGAAAAGAAAGTGTAATTTCTGTAGGTAATTAATTACTAATTATACAATCTCAGCATTGTCTGTATCATTGCAATTACTTGGTTTTTCAATACATTGTAGCTTTAATTCAATAAATCCTTAGATTCTTCTTTTTTTCTCATCCTTTGTAACACCAAATAATTTTTTTTTATTAGTGCCAAAGAATAAATTAATTGTGTAATTAGCGACTATTACTTTGTCATTCCTGGAAAGGTTATTTCCAGGTTGTTTGTAGGAAGGGGCTGGAGGATGGTTGTGAAATGTTGTTTGATACCAAGACTCCTGGGAAGCAGCTGTCTGTGGCTGGGGATGCTGGTGGAGATGGGGATTTGCCAGTGCTGGGACACAAATGGCAAGAAGGGGATGCTAGGACTGGGTGGCAGAAGCTGTCAAGCGCTGCTGGTTATCCCCTTGTTTGTTTGCATGCCTTTGGATAAATATATTTCATTTTGATGCAGAAATCCCCCCTAGAAGGCATCCTCAGACCCTCCAGAAAGGAGGTGAATGGCAGTAAAGCTGTGGCTGCTTCCACGTGCTCCCCCTGGTCCAGGGGAAGGAAAAACCCCAGGGTGCTGTGAGCTGGTGGGGATGGCACGTCACCCCCTGCCCACCACGTGCAGGGGACACTGCAGATTCCAGGCAGGAAGAGGGGAATTTAGCATGCAGCTAGTGATAGGGTCTTAATAGATCTGCACTTATTATTTGGAAAAGAAAATCAGGATTACAGGCTTATGAAGGATTAGCAAGCATGAATGTGTATTTCTGCATATACTGCTCCTTTTGTAAACCCATTGTGCCATTAGGCTGATATAGAGTTATACCATTACCAGCATGACATCACTGTATCAGATAGTCTTGATTAGGAGACCCAGCAGCTGTACAAAGGAAAACAGGGCATTCCTACAGGCCTGCTGATCCTCTCCTGTTTGTACCTCGTGGTTTGCCTCAAAAACACGTTGATTTTCTGACAGCATCAACACCACCAGTAGGACAGACACCCTGTGAGCACTGGCCCACCTCCTGGGCCTGTCAAAGTGATCACATTGAGGCTTTTAGTGTTTCAGCTGCCCTATCCTGTGGATTTTAAAGTAGCAGCAGCAAAGTGGATGCTCTCAGCTGTAATGGTGGAGGGAGATCTTGGATTGCTCAGAAGAGGCTGGGTCACTCATGGATATATGTGCAGGAGTCTTTCAGTGTGGCTGAAACTGCATTTCTGGTTTTAGCTGAAATACAAAAAGATCCTCATAAAGGTGGTGTGTCTGCTGGCTTCAAGTACTGCATGTCCTCAAGGACAGCAGCTGCCAGGTCTTAGCTCTGGGAGCCCTGGAGGTGTGTGAGCTACCTGGAGGTGTAAAGAATTTGATGCAAATGTGGAAAGCTTCAAGAGTCTGCCTGTACCTCATAGCCTGCAAGCCTTGACTGTCAGTGTGTGGATAACCTTAGCAAACCCAAGCACTTGGCTGTAAGCTTCCCTAGAGGTGGTCTTTGTAAGTGGAGTTGTGCTGAGCAGGAAACTTGGATGGAGGAGGGGGGAATTGAGTGGTTATGAGATTTCAGAGCCTCTATGTGTACAAGTTTTGATTTTTACTGAATATTTTCCCTTTAGTTAATCCATTGTTTTTGTTTTTTTTTCCCAGGGAAACACAATAAGACCCCATGTGTTTCTAACTAAATGGCAGCCTGTGCTTAGTAAACAACCCAGGGTCCAGTTTGGATGGGATCCTTGCATTGATGTTTCTGGAAATCAAATAACAATTGAACTAAGGCAGCTTGTTCCTGGAGCTGCCCAGAGCTATTTGTTTATTGGGCCAAAGGGAGTGAAGAGCCCCTGGAGCATCCAGGTCTGCAGAAAGGTCTGTGGGACAGCAGGATGTCCCTGTTCTGCTCTGATGTGGTCCTTTCCCAGCTGTCACAGCACCCCAGCAATGATCCCAGTGTTGGGGGCAGCCAGCACCATCCATGGGCTCCCCTTAGAACTCCTGCCTCTCCCTTTGTGGGTGATTTCAGCAAGAAAATTTGAGTTTTTCTACCTCTGTGGTCCACAAAATTCATGCACCATGGGATATCCCACCTCTGCACTGGGATGGAGAGCATCCCTTCAGAGCAAGTGCTCTCCTCACCTGCTGCTGCCAGATGTGCTGGTCCCTTGGGCAGCCACTTCCACTTCACCTCCTCTTCTTGCTGCAGGTTCCCTCCCCTCTCATTCACTGATCTCCTGCAACACCACTTTGCTGGCACTTTAGGTTTGAACTGGGGCTGGTTTCCTATTTGTCCTGTTGGGGTCCTGGTGCCTTTAGAGCTCAGATCACTTTTGAGTGTTTTTTTCCTCTCCATTGGAGTGTATGTCTGCGGGGGTTTTGTTATTTTTTCCTTGAACATGTTTAAAGTTTCTTTTGGCCATAATTTCTTCTTGTGATGTAAGTGTTCTGACAAACTTGACCCTGTGCTGCAAAACAGTTCTGCATGAATGATCCAAGTAGGTCAAACAATCTTCCTTTCTGCTTCTTTCCCCTGAAGTAAAAAATGACCCTGCAGCCACAAACCCAGTGTGTAGAACCCAGTGCACACCAGAGACCCTACAACAACAAACCAGTGTGCACACAGCCTGCTGTTGATGTGCTCTGATACAGCTTCAGAGGTTCTGATGCTCCTGCTGACGTGTCCTTTCTGAGGCCATCAGTGTCAGCAGCCCTGTTAGCTGTGAAATGAGGAGGGTGACTCATGAACTGCACCCACACAGGCAGTGTCAGTACCTCGATGGGCCATCAGGTCTCCAACCTGCGTCAGCAAAATAAGGGGGGAAGAGAGGAAAGGAGAATGACAACCCAACCTGAATCTGAGGGGCAGGGAGCAAGTGAGGTGGAAAGTGCAGCTCCCCCTGAGCCTGTGTCCCCACATCTGGCCAGGCACAAGCTGCAGGGAGACCCAGCTGTACAGACTGAGATGTGAAATGCTGTTATTTACAGATGCTGGAAACAGTGAGTGGATATGTTCTCCAACAGGCTCCAACTTTCTTACTGTGCTGAGAGCCTTGGAGCATCTTCCTCACCTCTCTCTGCAGAGGCTTTTGAGGGGCTGATTCTTGTGGGTTGGCACCTCTGTCCTCCTGGTTTTGCCATAAATATTTTGTTTGCTATTGCAGCAAACCCTGCTTAGTTCAAAACTGCAGAGGGAAGCAGATGAGAAGTGTTTAACAGTCCTGAAGCTGAGCAAGCAGCTGAGAAGGCTGGTCAAAGTGAAATTAAGATGCTGTGAACCTCATTGCAATGATTAATGGCTCTTTTTATATGAAGATGTTCAGAAACTGACATTTAGTGAAGAAATGAGAATGAGGTCTTTGGAATAAACTAGGAAGCATTGTTTAGGTTTTTTTTAAATAAAAAGAGGTGTTCCAGCCAATTCAAGCAATTAAGCATTCCCAGGTGTTTCTCCCTGCTTGCAGTCTGTAACAAAAGAAAAAACACAGAGACAAATAACTTAGTTTGGATCATGGGACAAGCAGACTGGAGCATGACCTGCAGCTCCTGTGGCTTTCAGGAACTGCTGAATGGAGGTGAGGAACCACCCCACCCTCACCTCAGAGTGCTGCTCTAGTGTCCTTGAGAGCTCTCTGAGCTTCCCACAGCTGCAGGGACAGGAGATGGCAGGAGACCATCGCAGTGACCACCCCTACCAGCAGTCTGGCAGCAGCTGCCAGCCCAGCCCAGCCTCACCAGCAAGCAGAGCAGTCAGCAGCAGCCTCCTCAGCACTCATCTCTGTACCTGCGTTCTTTCAGCCTTTCCCCATCACCACACAAACATGGAAAGCAGCCTGGAGAGATTGGGGGGGGTCATATCTCCCTAGATGCTCTCAACAGTGCTGCCCCAAGAGCAAATCTGATATCACAAGTCAGTAATGAATTGGAGCTGGGCTGTAATGATTTCCAAAAACGTTTTCTAAGGCTGGCTGTCGATGCCACAGCTCAATCTTAAAAAGGATTTCACTGTTCCTAGAGCAGAATCCAAGACAGCACTCTGCATCTGTTTACCATGTAGAAAAGTCAAAAATGGCTCTGCTCCCTCCTGAGTCCCTGCAGCTTCTCTGGCAGAATTAAAAGGCACATGTGGAGCTTCAGTGCTGGGGTGAAGAAGAGTGGGAACAGAAAAGAAGAATCCTCTGTTTCATCCCACCTGCTCTGTGATGGTGACTTGCCCCGAACAGTCTCAGGAAAATCCTGTGTAAATGGAACATAAATGTTTTATGAATTCAGCCCTGGTGGAGTAAATTAAAGGGTCATTAATGGCCTCATTAAAGAGCTTTGCACTTTGTTCTGAATTATGAAAGCTATCATACAATGTTAAACTAAATGGAGTTTTCAGCGAGATTTTAAAACTCTTTAACTAGTTCCCTCTCCCCCTCTGTCTCTCTATTATTTTCTTCCCCCTTTTTTTGGTCTCTGAGAAATGTCTTTCGAGGGAGCTGCCTGTAGTGCTACAAACTAGATTTCAATTATAAATCTTCTTATGCTCCACTAATTGCCCAGAATTTTTCTCGAGAGCTGCCTGAGGTTAATGCTGATGAAGAAAGAGCCCTTTTGTCTTTTCTTGAAATGGTGCCTCCCTCCCCCACCTCTGACGAGACATCAAGCAGGGAATTACCTATAATGACACCCAAATTGGATGCAGAGAGCTGCCATGGGGGAAGAAAAGCAAATTTGCTGTGGCTTTGCCTTCCATGGTTGGGGAAAATCCTTTGGCTCCTCCAGTATCTCCCAGTGTGGCTCTTGGTGGATCACAGGAGCCTTCTCTGTCTCTGATTCCATCAGCAGCTCAGCACTGGCCCTTGCCCTTGGCAGGATATCAGTTGGTGCTCAGTGGGTCAAGAGAGAGCTCACCCTCAACAAGATGCAGCAGAAACCAGGGCTGTAAGGACACTCCTGACAGCTGTACCTCCTGCAGCATCCTGGCTGCCACCACAGCATCCTCATCCCCCACCCCAGCTTTGGGGATGTGGAATGCTGAAGCCTCTTCTGCAGCATGTCAGTGACTCCATAGAAAGATCCATTTTATGCCTTTGTGAATGTTGCTGTGGATAAACAATTGCCAGGTTGTTCTGGATCAGGCAGGAGTTTGCTGAGACAGTTGCTGAGGTGTTGGGGGGCCAGGTCCTGCCTCTGCAGCTGGGACGGGGGCACAGGAGATAAGGGCTGTGTTCACAGATGTGCAAGCCCAGAGAATTTGGAGAGAGAGACTCTGGAATCCATATTCAGGAGCCAATGTCTTTCCTACTGTTTGGTTTGAGTGTGTGGGAATAAAGAGCCATCCTCTGGTCACCTTCCTGCCCTTCCTGAGGAAAGGGGAAATCACAGGGGGATGCTGAGAACCCCACACCTCCATGCAGAGAAGGGAAGCCCCCCATGTCTGGGGGCAGCAGACTCTTGCTTAAGATCCATCTGCACTGCTAACATGGCAAAACAATAAACACTGATTTGCCACAACTTTTCCCCCTGGACACAGCTAGTTCACCACCAAGAGAAGATCCTCAGTCCTGGCCTGGAAATTCTTGTGATGCTGGAGGCAGAGCTGGATCTCCAAGCAGGACATGGTCGGTCACAGCTGGGGCACTTTCTCCTCCCCAGCCAACCTCTAAGGCTCGTTGCTTGGTCTTAGTGACTCAGCTTGCCCTCTGCAAGTTCTTCACACAGCTACACAACAAATTAAACCCCTTATTAACTAATTAAGCTATTTCTCCAACCAAGCAGGAAAGAGAGGAGGTTGTTATTATTTCTATTTTTAAATATCTGTGAGAGGCACATGTGCTTGAGCGGAGGCTCAGCGCAGGTGGGACACAAGGGGTGGACAGGGCCAGCTTAGGGGCCCTGCTACAGCAATGAGGTCCCTTTGCTGGCTTAGCTGTTTAGTTTGCCACATCTGGGACAGATTTTGGGAGTGAAGGTGGCAGGCTCTGGGCAATGCAGGCTGTGATGGGAGCAGCACAGAGGACTCCAGGGGATGCTGAGCTCCATCAGTGTGCGACTCCAGCGGGGAGGATGCAGGAGCCCAGGGGACCCCACCGCCTCTGCCAGCGAGTGCCAGCTGAGCAGTGGGTTTTACCCCCCACACACGAGTCTCTGGAGGCTCAGACCCTCAGGCAGTGAGCTGCCATCCCACGCTTCCCCACGTGGATTCATTCCAGCCACATTTCCCCAGCGCCCCGCTCCCCAGAGCCCCCATCATCCTCACTGTCTCCTGGGACCACTCACACTTTTTGGGGGGAGGGGAGCCTCCTTAGAGATCCAGAGTCACCCCAGAGCAGCCATTGGTGGGACTGGTCCAGCTCTGGGACACCCTGGTGTCTCTCCTGGCCATCAGCCCTCCCAGTGGGAATCACAGCCAAGGCTTTGCAGCCACACCAGGCTCCACGTTAGCGAGGCTTGCTGGATGCTCCTCAGGAGTGTCCTGGCTGGCTCCTGGCAGCCTGCACTGCAGTTCTGCATGGCCCAGAGACTCTGTCTGCCTCCTGGCTCCTGCCCTGCGAGGTGGGGGTGCTGTGGCTGCTTCTGCTGCCCATCTTGTGGGAAAGGGTGGGAGTGTTGCAAGAGCTCTGCTCAGAAATGCTGCTGCTTGCTGGCAAGCTCTGGCCTCCTTCCCCATGTGGGGATGTGTGGTGCTGGGACAGGGAGATGCCTAAGAGCAGGGCCAGATGAAAACCTCTGCAGATGAAACCACTGTCCCTCAGGCTTTTTGGGCCTGGTGTGGGGGTCAGGAACCACTGGTGCTTTGTGTCTAGCTTGATGTGGGCTCAAGCTCAAATAACGTTGTTTTCCCTAAGGCTAGGAGCAGGTACTAGGTATGTCCTGGGGTAACTGGGCAGAGTATTAACAACAAAACAAAACCAAAACAAAACAAACCCCCAAAACAAAATAAAACAAATATCAAAACCACCACCACCAAAATGCTCACAGATGGGGGCTACTGGCAGCAGTTGGGTTGGTGGGGAGCTTGCTCTGTGGCTATTCTGTTTTTTTACTTCATAGGGCTGTGTAGCTTGTATTTTCTTTCTTCTGAGGGCTTTGTTTACTTGCTTGTTTGATTTTATTTTCCCCTTAATGCTTCCCTGCAGGTTGTGCTCCAGGGGTGTGGAGGGGCTGATCTGCTCTCTGGCTGGTGTGGAGGTTTCCTTGCTGGAGGCTTCTCTTGATGCTTCCAGCCTGTCACAAACTTCCCTTTGGTGCTGTTTGCTGCTGAGGGGGATCTCTGAGCATCTCTGACCTCAGGAGAGGGGCTGGGGCTCTGGTGAGGGTTGGAGACCATTGCACAGGGTGATTTAGAAAAGCTGACAGGCTGCAGTGGCAGCCCTATAAACCATGTTTATGCTGATAGAATTAGCGGAGCCACGGCCGTGCCGTGCTGGAGCCCTGCAGCTGGAACGAGCATCACAAGGGGCAAAGCCCTGCAGCTGCTGCCCTCAGCTGCCACACCCCACTGAGGGGGGGCTGCAGGCAGTGAATGCCTGCTGACTTGCAAAGAGGGGTGCAGTGGGGCAGTGGAGCTTTTGGGGAAGGTGGGAGGAGGATGTGATGGGCTCTGCTGGTGTCTGTGGACCAGGCTCTGCGTGGCCCCAGTTCCCAGCACCCGCTGGGCTGTGGGCACAGACTCCCCTACAGCCCAGTGCCACCATCCCTGGGGACACGTGGAGTGCTGGGGCTCGAGAAGGCTGTGGCACTTGTGGGGAGGGACCTGTGGAAGGTTTGGGGTCAGTACTGTGGTGTGAGTGCCTGCAGAGTGTGCTGTGGCTTCAGGGATGCTGCAATGACCCACATCCCTGTCCAGTGCCAGGGACAGCAGGATCCTCCTATGTGTTTGCCATGACAGCTTCCTGCAGGTGCCATAAAGGGATGCTGGGCTCTGCTGCCTGCAACATTCTTGGGATTTGGGGGGCTCTGTTTGCCCCCAGGTGGGAAGGTGGCACTGGAGGAAGACCAGGGGTGCCATGCCATGGATGAAGCAGCGATACTGGGATGGAAAACATAGAAATGCCAAAGCTGGTGGGAAAATCCAGGGGTTAATGCCACATATGCTGCCCTTTTCCCTTCCACAGTCCCTGCAGGGCTGCTGGTGGTGCAGCGCAGCCCTGCTAAGAGCAGGGAGGTGGGAAGGATGTGGCTGGGATGCAGAGAGTGTCCTGTGCCATTCCTGGCCTGCACAAATGGAAGATGGAAGGGCAAAGGGAGTTTGACAGTTCTTCAGGCAGGGAGGTGGCTGCAGGCACAGCTGAGGAGCTGCAGAAACACTTTGCACTGTTTCCAGCAAAGTGACTGATGGCGACTGGGGAAGAGGGAAGGATATGGGTGAGGAGCAGACTTAGCAAATGACTTCACTGTTGGTTAAATTTCTTCCACACTAAAACATTACAGAATTTGGGGAAAGATGCACAAGTCTGCCATGAAAAGAATCTCAGGTCCAGCTGTGGCCAGATGGTGAGGGGAAGGTGCTTGCAAAGTCATTGATGATGCAAAGCCACAGCAGGAAAACGTGGGACAGGTCATGGTAAATACCACCCTGTGCACACGCCTGAAAGAGAAATATCTTTCCCTGTCTAATCCATTACCACATGCTTATTCCTATAACAAATACCTGAGTCATTGGGAGACAACCAAATTCAATTTGTATCTCAATCCAAGCAAATATGAAAAGGCTGCCAAATCTGACAATAAAACTGCAGTGATCTCAGATGTTTTCCTTCTATATATTAAGAGAAAAGGGAGCAGAGGAGCTTTTGGCCCTGTGGCCATAGGATGGGTGCAGAGGGACTGGTGGGACACCTCAGTCTGTCCTCAGGTGATGAGCACAGCTTTTGCTCTGAGGGACACCTGCCAGATGTGCTGGTACAGATGTGGCTCCAGAGCTACCTTGGGGACAGCAAGAGGCTGGGAGCAGGCAGGCATGCCACCTTTTTGAAATTGTCTGAATAATCTCTGGTGGAAAAAATGGAGGCTTCCCACATCGTGTTGTTCCTACTGTGTCACTGTGGGATTCCCAGAGGCATCCCCCTTCCCGCTTTGCAAGCACTACAGCTGTCTCTGCAGCCTGAGGGCATGAGGATTTTTCGCCAAAGTTTGTCAAGTTTGCCAGCCTTTCAATGAAAGCAGAGCCATGCAGTGAAGCACTCTGTGCCGGGGGATGCTCTTTCCCAGGCAGGGTGGCAGCAGCACGTTGCCCTGCGTGCCCAGGGCCTCCCCTCTCTGCACTGCCCAGTGTGTGATGAATGGGTGCAGTCAGCTAAAACATTGCTGTCCCTCTTGCAGGGAGAGTGCATTGTCTGTTCTCCAGCCAGGCCTGCTCCACGTGACTGGGATTTCTCTTGGAGTAAGGCAAACCTCTCTTTGCAAGTCCCTTTATTCCCATTTGGGCTGCCCCATGGGTGGGCTGCTCAGCTCTGCTAGTCCCGGCTTGGCTGGAGCCTGGCTTAGCTCCCTGCTGTACCCAGGTGTGCAGTGGCAGCGAGGACATTTTGCTGTGCAGTGGCACTGCAGGGATGTCCCCAAAGCCAGAGGCAGAGCTGGTACTCACACGTGCTGCTCCTTCCTAAGCCACAGCTCCCCAAACTGAGCCGTGCACCCCTGTCTGTTCTCACTCAGGTGGTGCCCAGCTTCCAGCAGGAGCAGATGGGAAAGGGAGAATAAACAAAGTCAAAATAGACTGTCTGATTAACTATTTTCCTAGAAGAAGGCATTTAGCAAGCTCAGCTGAGCTATAAATATCCTATAATGTTCCTCTAATATGTGAGGAGAGCTGGGGAATGGGAAAGGGGGGGATTTTCTTCATGTAAACAAATGCAGAGAAAATAGTGGCAAGAGGAACAAAAGGAACTAATGAATTCAAGTCAAACACCCTGGTTTGGCTCAAAGTTGAGGCATTTCTTGGGCAGCCTGTGACCACATCCAGGCGGTTCATTAGCCTCTCCAGAACCTAAACTTAAGACTCTTTAGACTCTTTGTTCCCAAATGCTGGGGTTTTGGTGCTTGCCATTGTTCTTCCTTTTTTTTTAAAAAAAAAATTTCATTTAGCATAAAACACAAGTTAAGTAATGTGGGAATGAAATCAAACATTTAATGTTGAACTAGAATGAGTTTGTTTGGTTTTCAGCCTGAAAAGTTCCCACTTTGTGAGCATTGCACATGAATTCAGCACTGGATTCAGTCCATGAAGAACAGAGGATGGGGGAATCCATGCAAGGAGCAAGTGGGGACACAGATACCTGGGACAAGCTCTCTGTTAGACCTGTACTTTGCTCAGGAAAACCTTATGCCTCCCCCAATCTAATTTGGTTTTTACCCACTCAAACCATAGAAGAGCAAAAGGGTGGGGAAGGAATTGCTGTTCCTAGGCTATGCTAGGAACAGTTTTGTCTCATTAAAATCTGCTTTCACCTGCTACTAATTTTCCTCTCATTACAAAGGCCTGGAATGATTTGTTTGTTTGTTTGTTTGTTTGTTAGTCTGAATGAAGAGTAAAAAAGAGCTGTTAGAGGTTCATGATGAGGAAATGACAGCCTGTGCTGGTGGAGGCACGCTGGGTGCTTAGACAGTGATGGGCACAGAGAGAAAATTGCAGCAATGAGATCCTTCCTGGGCTTTCACAGCAGCCTGAGAAAGGCAGGAGAAAGTTTCAGAGGGAGCTGTGCTGCTTCCTCTGCCCATGCAGGCAGAGATGTGGGCAGTGGCTGCTCCCTGCGGCATGTAGGGGCTGCTGTGGCATGACTTCAGTCCCATGGGTGGTTTGCATAGAGAAAAATGTGCTGCTGGAGGATCCAAAATAGGACCTGCTTGCTGCTGCTGTCCTGCCTTTCCCCAGCTGTCTGTAGCAAGCACTAGTGGCTCAGGGCTGGGGACATCTCTCTGTCCCAGGGATGGGACATTTCTGATCCTGAAGCACTGCTGAAACACTGCTCCCATCCCTGCAGCTGGCAAAGGCTTCCAGCAGCAACACAACCCCGGCAGGAGGGGCCCTCCCGAGGTGTTTGTGCATTGCTTTGGGGAGCAGCGATGAGGAAATGGGAACCAGCAGGTGCACGGGGAAATGAGCTCAGAGGCTGAGGGGTGGGGATGCACGGCGCCAAGTCTCCCTCCTCCCTGCAGGCTCATGCATCCCACTGTCTCTCCCTCCGGCTGTGCCTGCCCCTGCCTGGGCCAGGGAGCACACCACACGAGGGCTGTGCCTCGTTACTGTGACGAGTAATTAGGGTGACGCAAGATGCTCAAAAATTACTTTATTAGGCAAAGGCAGCCTATAAAACTCCCGGAACAACCAAGTGCTTTAAACATCTTCAACCCGTGTGTGCAGGCAGCTGCTCTCCCTCCCACTCTGGTTCTGCTCATCCAGACCAAAGTAAGATCTGGGACCCAGAGAGTCATTCCCCTGCTTTGCCTCAGCATCCTACCAGCTGGTGACATCCCCTAAAACAGGAAACTCAAATTGTAGCAATGGCCAGGGATGGGTTCAGCCTGTTTTCCCCCTGATTGCCCTTTGTTTGACATCATCCCTTCCCTAGGAGCTCCCCAAAATCTCTCCTTTGGGAGGGATGGAGCATTGTGGTGGCCTGGACAGAGCTGGCAAAGCACCTCTCCTGCCTGCTCTTGGCATTGGCCAGTGCCTGTCTGGGATGGGCTCGGTGTTAATAGATCCACAGCGTCTGTACTGCTTCAGTGTTGCTCTAATTGGAGCTATAAAGTTAAACTCAGCCTCTTAGGGTTCTGCTGGGAGCTGGGGCTTCCATTTGCAGGTTCCCCCGTGCCGTTAAAGGGCACCGTGCCGGCTAATAGGTGTTAAATTGGTGCATCACTTTTTAATAAGCCTCTTAATGGCATCGTGCAGATCCTTGGCAGCCTCAGGATGAGGCTGTGTTAGGATACCTGCATGCAGGGAAGTGTTGGGAACAGGGGCTGGGGAGACATGAGAGATGTGGGAAGCACTGGGGTGACCCACATCCTGCTCTGCTGCATCAATCCAGGTCACTTCAGGAAATCCAGAGGGTGGCCTGGTCTGAAATCTGGGGCACAGGGACAGGCCAGGAGATTGCAGTGCCCACAGCCCATGGCACAGCACAGGAGGCATGTCTGGTCCTACAGAGTCTGCTTTTGGGTGACTGGGAGGTCAGGTGACATTGCCTGGAGCTGGACACAGCAATGGCACTGCCCTGTGTGATTTGTCCCTTAGGCTCATGCCACTGCCACCAGCTGCACCAGTCCTTCATCAGGACTTTCCTTATGGGTTGCTTCTGCTGAGGTGTCACCTCCAGGTGATGCTTGCTGCCCCGCACCCCATGAGGGATCATCAGGGATCATGGTCTCTGTTTCAGTACTCCCACAGCAATCTCACTGCAGTGTTTCTCATTTACTGATAAAGTTTCATAATTTCCCAAACCCCAATCTCCCCCTTGCCCCTGCCCCAAGACAAAGAGGTTTCTCTCTTCCCTCTGTGTGGTTGCCCACCTAGAAGTGACATCGTGGATGCAATCAGGAACTGTCCTGCAAAACAGACACTGAAGCCATCCAGACTGCTTTCACTTGGATAATGCTTAGAGAAAGGACTAAGATCCCAAGAAACAAGCACACTATTTTTATCTAATCCCTCTGCTTTAATAACTGAGAGTTGGAGGGCTTTCATTATTCGTAATTCAGATGAGGCTGTTTTGAAAAGTCCCTGGTGGGTTCTGTCTTCTGCCTCCAGCTCTGCTCATGCCTCGGTCTCCTCCCGCCATGTGGGACATGAGGAAGCATTTGCTGAGCTCATGATCACATCCAAACAGCTCCCCACTGCCCAAGAGCTTGGTATGTAACCCCACACTCGCTCTCCAGGCTCATCAAGGTCCAACTAAGAAACGCCCACCGACAGAAAACACTTTGTCAAACTCAGCTCCTCACAGCATCATCCCCCCGGCACAGGGTGGGATGGATTCACTGTGCTCCAGAAGGGAGGCAGGGTGGGATTTGTCACCTCCAGGACAGGCAAATTTGAGGCCAAAGCAGTGGAAGAGAATGAATACAATTTTTGTCAGCTCCATCCGTGCCGGCAAATGCAGATCATGAATTACACACCCGCCAGATGACAGGCTGACATTTTAGCTCCAAACATTCTCCTATAATTAGAGAATCTAATGCAATACAGGGAATGGCTCCATTTTACACACACATTATCGTAATGCCTTTAAATAAGATAATTGATTATGCCTCTGCATAAAAAAGTAAAATATTCGGTGTAATTAAAACCGACATTCAGATTTTGGCATGCTGACAGGTGAGGCCATGTGTCATTTTATAAATCCTTAAAGTGATATTCACACCCACATCCGAGTTCCCAAAGTTTGGAGAGAAGAAAAAAAGAAGCCCTTGTCGCTGGGTTGCTTTTTATCCTGCATTCAAATGTGTTTTGAGAAGGGATTTCTCTTCTTCTTTTGCTCTCATTTATCTTCATTTCAGCCTCGTATCATCAGCTGACAAAAAAACCTGAAGTGGTTCTGCTGTGATCAGGGATGTTGGTAGATCAGATAAGCAGGACTTGGCCAGCTCTCTGTTGCAGCAGCCCCCTCTGATGCACTCACACTGCTGAATTGGCAGGCAGCGCCTTGCAGCGCGCGTCCGCCCCAACGCCGAAACCGCTGCCGGCTGTTTGTGGGCTCTCCTGGAATGGAGACGTTCACACTGAAGGAAAATGCTCCACGGTGCAGCAGCTGCCAAAAACCTTGAGGTCCTTCCAGATGAGGGCTGCCTGGGAAATGTGTCCCTGTTGTGATGGGTGGATGTGTGTGGTGGGGGGCTCGGCTGAGGGGACAGGCTGTGGTGAGCCCAGGGACCTGTGCTGGAGGGTTCAGTAGATGCTCTGTCCTTGCCAGCTGGGCTGAGGGGCTCTTCTTCCTCTATCTGTGCTTTTATGCCAAAGACTGAGGAGCACTAATTGCTTCTCCCATCCATTTTTATGGTTGGAGCTGCCTGTGAGGACTGTGTTTCTGATCCAAAAAGCAGGTGCCAAAACCTGCTTAGAGCCCTCTTTAAAAACTCCTGTTTGGGACTCCATCCTGCCGCTAATGGATGAGGTTTATGTGACAAATCACCACTGCTGCTAGGTAGTGGAACCTGCCAGTGCTGGTCATGGTGTCAGCAATGGGATTTGAGGTCTGGGGGCTTTTGAGGGGATTTTTTAGGCCTTGAGAAATCCTCTAAGCCAACATGGATGCTGCTCTGCAGCCTTGACATTTGCTGACTGTTCTGCCTTGAATCTTTGCAAACAGTCTTGAGCACCTTCAACATCCCTAAATTTGTCCCTGTTGTCCCATAGCACGTTTCTGGTGAGATCTGGGCAGGATTTGGGTGAGGGATCCCTATTTCTGCCTTCTGTGCTCTGGATCCTTCCCCATCCCCATTCCCTATGAAGACAAAGCTCCTCTAATAAATGGGAGGGCCATGGCTGCTACCACTGAATCCACCTGCCTGGTAACATGAACTTGAAATATAGAATTGTTTAGGTTGAAAAAGATCTCCAAGACCTTCAAGTCCAACAATTAACTCAGCTCTGCCAAGTCCACCAGTAAACCATGTCCCTAAACACTACACCTACACGTCTTCCTGCCCTCAGTTGCCAACAGCTGCCACTCCCATTCCCTTCCAAACAAGCAGAAGTGTTTCTGCCTCTCCAGCCCAAGTTATCTGTCAGTGAGCTGATTCTGGCATCTCCATTCAGTCTTCAAAGAAATCTGCCCAGGAAATCTGCCAGGATGATCATGGTGGTGCTTCCAGCCTCATGTAGGGTCTGCCTGGTGAGGTCTGCAGAAGGAAAGGTGCAAGAGGGTCCCATTTGATGGTTCATACCTTCCTGTGGATGCACAGTGTGCAGAATGGCCCATGTCAGGTGCATTTCAGTGACACTCTAAAATATTGTTCCCAAAACCTTCAGCAATGACCTTCCCTGTTCAGTACCTGCTGGTCCAGCCGCCTGCCTATCACACTTTTCCCCATGGGCTCTACCCAGTGCACAGGTAATTAAAATCCTCAGTCAATTAAGTGGCTCCCAGCCTCCAAGCTGGCTGAGGAGGCCTGGTCCTGCTGCTTTCCTCTCTGCTGCGGGGATGGTGTCCCTGAGTGGGGCTCGGACCCAGCCAGCAGGGCAGGGGCAGGGAAGAGAACAGCTCTGCTGGAGCAACCACCGATGGAATGCAGGGAGGGATAGGTTTTCCCTGGCCTGATCCTGGCGCTGTCTACCCCTCCAGGGTCTCAGGGACTGTGGTCTCCCTGAGGAAGAGAGAAAACCAGGCGCTCCCAGCTCCCCGTGTGGGCTCGGCTGTGGCGATGGGAGGAGCGCAGCGCTCGCAGCCAGCTCGGCTCGCATTATCGGGCTGCTGTGCTCTCCGAGCCGCTCTCCAGCCCATTACTGCCGGCTCGCCGGGATGCGGCCGGCAGCTCGCCCCTTCCTCCGCTCTTAAATGGGCTCGTAAAAACAGCCACGTGCCTGGAAAACAGAGGAATGCTTAACCTGGTTAAGGTTAAGTGCTGGTTAAGGGACTGCCCGGCACCACGGGACAACCGGCTGGGTGACAAGGAGGTGCATGGGAGTGACAAGAGGGACAAGGGCTGCCCTGGCCATGTGCGGATGGCAGGAGCACGGCAGGATGGGAAAAAGCGGGCAGATGCGGCACATGAACCCCCGGTACCATCCACGGCTGCCAGAAATGATACGAGGTACCAGCATGAGGGGAGAGCAGATCCCACAAGCGTCTCAGCTGTTCTGCCTGGCCTCCTGCTGTAAGAGAATCCCCATCTTCCCAGTGAGCCTAGAGCTGGAAGCACTCCAGATCTGTGCCCGCACTGGCTCTGGGTGAGCTCTGGGAACAACATCCCACTGGGAAGTGTCACCTGGACATCCCTTTGCATCCCTCTCTCTTGCTGTGCCCGGAGAGGCAGCCGGGATGCCCTCCGGGTGGCCGGGCTGTCCCCGCCTCCCAGTGTGACAGGCAGGCTCCTGCAGCCCGTGTCTCACCCCGGCACTTGCGTTCTCCCAGCTCCGTGCGCTCTCCCTCGCCCTCGCCCTCCCCCGGGCGCCGGGCGGCTGCGTGCGGAGCCATCGGCGTTAGTCACCGCTCCCGGAGGAGGAGGGCTGCGAGCAGGGCAGGAGGAGCAGAGCCGCAATGTGGAGCGGGACCGCGGTCCTAGGGACAGCCATCGGCTTGGCACGGTGTCACCGCTGGCTGTCCCGCTCCTTGTGTCAGGAGCCAGAGGGGACAGGGAGCTGCCCGGCTGGGGACTCTGAGCCCTCCGTTATAGGGCACCGATGATGGCACGGCTCCTATGGAGTAGAAAAAGCACCCTGGGAGCATTGCAGCTGCCCAGGAGGGAAGGGCCAGGTCATGAACGGAGTTGCTGATGTATATCTGGGATATGGATGGAAAGGGAAAAGCAGAGCACCCCGGCAGGGCTTGGCTTAGTGACGTGGGTGAGAAAGCAGGGCAGAGGCAAAGCAAGGCTGTTGTAGGAGCCTGAGAACCAGATGTGTGTGTGTGTCTGCATCAGAGCCTGTTCCTGCCTTGCCCAGTGTTCACTGGGACACTCTGCACACATTGCTCTGTGCCTATTTATATTTTACATTAGTCATGTTCTACATCTGGACTTCTCTGTTTACAGCTGTGAGCTTTGCTTTCATCCTATACATCATCAGGTTCTTGGGATTACTTTCCCCATGGTGGGCTGGATCATGGTGGGATTAAAAAGATCATCCAGAGTGAGGGAAAGAAACTATGTTTTGAGGATTAGCTGTTGCACCAAACTCCAGCTCTGTTTTATTTCCCACCAGGGTGTGGTTGCCAGTTTCCAGCTGGCCTTTTTCTTCCTGAGCACCCCCAATTTGCCACCAGATGAACAGAGGGCAGCACTGGCTTTCAGTAAGTGCTGTGGACCCTGGAACTCCAATACATCCATAGATGACTAATGAATCACAACATCACTTATGCATTAACTTCTTTGAAATGCAAAGCACTCCCTTGATATTTCAGCATTTTCCACCTAGTCCAAAGCAAAACCCAACAGGCAGAGAGGAGACAAGTGGGAAGCTGAGCAAGGTAATGTTTCCACCTTGTGTCTGTTACAGTGATTGCATCAGCTTTAATTACAAAGGGACTTTCTGCCCTTTAAAGCAGCACGGCACACATCATCTTCTCAGCTTTCCTGCCTCTGGCTGGCTCCAGCTCTGAAATAGTTTCTTTCATGCATTCTAAACAGTTTGTAATTAACAATTACATTGTTTTCCTTTGGATATCGATGGAGATACAGAAAACAGAGACTGGGAGCTGAGGTGCTGATATGACTGAGTATTATTTTTCTTCCATGAAATAACTTTTCTCATTTTACAGCAAATTTTATGCTGACAAAAGATTCAGGGTAGTGAAGAGACTTTGCTCATCAGTTGGCCTTGAAGCTTAGGAAGCTGGCTCAGACATCTGGAAAATTTTCTGCCATGTCTATGGGGAAAAAATTATATTCTGGGTCTGCTGCCCTGTAATCTTTGGCCTATGTTCAGTGTGTGCCTATGAGGAAAAAAATCCCTGACACCATTGCTGGTTTTAGAAAATATCCCTTAATGGGAAACCAGCAGAAACAAGTAAGTAAAACCAGGAGAATCACAGGTCCATGGCTCCCTGAGCTACTCAGTCAGACCAGAGGGGGCTTAATTTGAAACCTTGGCTCTGTAAACAAGAACCAGATTACAAACTTCTTCAGTTCTGGTGCAAAGCTTGGATGGGAGGATTGTTCCCTCCATCTGTTCTTCTCATTGACAATCTGCCTTTAAAGCCATCGCTGCATAAATCTGGAGGAAGCGTAAATGCAGAAGCACCTGAATATTGTTTAACAGATGGGGACACACATTTTTCAAGCAGAGATTTCCCTTACATTACCCCATTTATTATAGAGGGTGTTTTTCAGTACCATCCTTGCAATGCCATGTCTGCCTGGGAATAAGCTGGCATCCCAGTCTGAGGCTTGTGGCTAGCCAAATTGATTTTCAGGACGAAACTTAACTGCATGAACACTGCTGTGACATTTCTGGTTTGCTTTCACCCCTTTCAGTGTAAATCCCTTCTGACCAAACTCACATTTCCCATCCAAGCCTTTCAAGAGCACTGTTAACTGCGAGCACTCCTTGTTTTCTTCTCCCACCCTGGAAAAGCTTGAGGAGATCATCCACGCACCTCACTTGAAACTCATTCTGGCATAAACAAACAAAAGCCCGCAGGAATAAACACAAAGTCAAGTTTTGAACCCTGTGGATCCCTGCTTCACGTATCCTTCTCCTCTTTCCCTGACAGGCAGTCTGGCAGCTCCCATCCTGTTGACAGCGCTCTCTCTTGTTCTTCCACCTTCCCTCCCACAGGATCCCTAATGCATTTAGCACCGTGGCTTTCAGCTTTGTTAAGCTTAAGGGCCACTACAAGTTTTCTGGCAGCAACACAGACGTGGACTGTTGAATGTCACAGAGGAAATTACTTTTCTTTGCAACCTTTTCACAACTCCCTGCGGTCACTGGACCTCTGGGTCTCAAGGACCGTGGATTGAAAGCCACTGACTTACCAGGCAGTTCACATCAGGTAATGTCTGTGAGGGAACAGACTAGCCATCAAATTTAGCAGGCAGCAGCCTTTCGTGCAGATACAGGAGGGAATAAGAAAGCAACTAAAATTGCAGCAGGACTTTGGGTATTCCTGATGGACTCTGCCCTGCTACACTGTCCATCCTTGTAGTGAGCAGAGTCCTGGCTGGGAGACACAAAGATCTGCCTGAGGAGATGAGCCTGAGTCCTTCACCTGCTCTCCAGCACAGAGGCACAACAGATGCTGCACTGCTGACCCCAGACACTCAGAGTTTGCCAGTCTGGTCTCCGAATTCAAACAAAGATATTAAGTGCTGTTTTCTTTTCACTTGCCTTCTGGCTCTGTAACCAGTAGGTTGTACTCAAATAGCACTCACAGCTTTTATTTATTTTTCCCCAACCACAAGAACTAGAACTTTTTCTTTTTTTTTTTTTTTTCTCAGTGTAAGCCAAAAGCTGAGTCTTGCTGAATCACTTGTCTCCATGAACTGGGGCTTTAAGGGAAGCATCCAGTGTTGGGAAGTGTGCAGTGTATGCATGAGACTTGGCAATGCCACCAGGAGACAAAACCCAAAGATGATGTCATCCAGCCACTGGGGGAAGGACAACATGAGGATTGTGTTTGCCTGTGCTGGCCTCCCCCTCCACTACCCCTGCTCCTGCCAGGGGAGTCAAGGTACAGATCACATCTTCTAGGAGAGATGGGCAGTGCTGTGGGGCGCTGGACCAGCGGCAAGGAGATGTAGGACAGAAGGTGGATGGTGCAGGAAGGAAAAGAAGACGAGGGAAGAAGGGATAAGGCTTGGAAGTGGGAGAAACTCATGTGGAACAGGCAGGTTGTCCTCAAGAAAACCTAAGTTGGAAGTGAACACCTGCTTGTTGTCTCACTGACCGTCATTCCTGCTGATCCCCTGGACTTGAACTGGATCCTGGACTTGGGGAAATGCAGCAGGAAATACAAGGCAGCTTCCTGTGGTTGGTTACATGGTACATCATGCCAAGGGCAGAGTCCTGTTCTTCCTGGGCCATTAGATCTCAAAATCCAGCTACCAGGAGGAGTCTCAGCCTAAGAAGAAGGGGAAAAAAAAGAGAAAATATGGTCATAGATGATGGACCCCCAGTTTCTCAGCTTTCATATCACTTCTCCTTCTCCCTCCTTCTCCCTTCCTCAGTCGTATTCTTCTTGGGAGAAAGTGTCTGTTGGAAAACAGAGAGAGAAAATGACAAACACTGCTGTGGAATTATTTAACGAGCCAGAATGAATTGCATTTGAAATCATTTAAATGGGATCTGGGAGTATTTAACTGCAGCACAGGAACTTAACAAGAGTGGGAAAGGATTTTGTGCTAATTGCTGGCAATGATATACCTACGGAGAGAGAACATGCAGCAATTAGCAAGCAAGGCTGTAATTTCAACCTAAGGTCCCTGTCTGCCCTGGAATATGGCACGGATTATCTGCTGGAAGGAAGACAGGGGCTCTGATCCACAGGTGACAAGAGAAAGGAGCAGATGAGATTCTCATTAAGTGGTCATTAACCAAGTTTTAACAACACTGGGATGCAGGAGATGGGTTTGGTCAGACCCAGAGGTCCCTTTGCCTCCCCCAAGGTTTTAGTCCTGAGCTCCTGCTCTCCACCCTGATTGGTAAAGCCAAAATGGATCACAAATCCTGTTCCCATCCCACCTGCTCTTGCCCACCCAGAGGTGGCAGGGACTGACCCTACACTCAATGCCTGCATAGGGGGTACAGCTCCCAGGGTGGGCACCATTTAGATCATTCCTTGCTGAGAACTTGGCAGCTTCAGGGCATCCTGCTAGATTTGGGGAACCAGCAGGACAAGACCAGAGAGCTGGGGTCAGGATGTAGCCTTGTTCATAGCCTGCATGAGGGCAGAGTTTGAGGTGAAGAACCACGTGCTGGGGGCATGTGGTGATGGTGAGGTGAGATAGGATGAGGGGTAAGGAAACAAGGCAGGATGAGATGGGAAACTTTTGCAGGTGCAATGGCAAGATGACAGGAACCTGCACCCACCAGACACACCCCAGATGGCCCCAAGTGTCCTGCCCTTCCTATAGTGATGCCCATATAGGAGAGACCCTGTGGTCCCACTCTGCCAAGTCCACAAAATGGGAGTACCATTGATGCCCAGCATTCAAGGCTCAACTCAGAGATGAGCTGCCATGGCTCTAGAAGGGACAGCCCTTGCTGGCAGCAGCCCTGGGAGGGTGTCCTCACTGCAGGGGAAGGCAGACAGCCCGCAGCTCTTGTGCTGATGCCCAGCAGCTGCAGGCAGCCTCTGCTCATTGTTCCCTGGTCCTGCCGCTCCCCATCTCCATTCTCTCCCTGTGATGTGTCTGTCTGTGACTTTTTGTCTTTCAATCAGTTTTCATCTCAGTAATTCCCATTCAATGGTTAGTCCCTGATCTTTCTAATTGAGATCAGAGCTTCATATAATAGGAATGGGGGGAGGGAAACTATTTTTAATTTGCTACGTTCCCATTAATAACAAGTTCTAATTAAAAACCCTCCATCTTCCATCCTCCCAAGTTCAGAGGAAAACTCTCTACGACTTCTGTTGGAATCTTCTCCTGATAAATTGGTACCACAGCCTCCTAGAACAGCTGGTCCTCTTTAGCAGGCATAGTAATTAATGGGAATAATAAATGCATTCAAAGCAGGTTCATAACCCTCCTTTCTGTGCACTCAGACATCTCTTCACATTGCAAGAGACACACATCAACATTTCCACTTACAAAACAGGCCCAAAAGATCTGCCTACATCTAACAAGCCTGGGTTTCATTAGTCCTCTCTGTCCCATGGTAAACCTTGTGATACAAAGGTTCCCCCTGGACAGGGATGTTCCCTCCTGACTGGGAATGGGGTGGATGCAGAGCAGGAGACATGCTTGTGTAGCATCTCTGCGTCTCTCCAGGACTTTTTGCCAATCCTGACTTTTGTATCACAGCTCCCCAGGGTCTGTGGGGAGGAAAGCCATGTTCTGCCCTTCCCAGGGAGCCTGCCCAGTGGGGAAGGGTCTCAGTTTTACAGGGCATAGACCCCTCTCAGATGGGTGGGGTCAACCTGGGGAGAACTCACCTTGCCTGTGCCCCTGGGCAGTGCTGGCCTTGAGGCTACGGCAGGGGAAGGCAAAATGAAAAGGGATCTCAGTCTGCTTTGCCACTTGCACAAGGAGATGGGAGATGAGGATTTCCCCTTTTCTCCAGCTCCTGTTCTGCTCTGCTGTGTCCATCTTCCTGCCTGCCCTGTGTTGGGGTGGGCAGATATTATTGCCTTGCAACATCCACACAGTGAGACTGAGAGAGAAGGTGGAGCAGATGCCAAGTGAAGGCTGAGGTCACTCCAGAAGCTGAGATGACACCCTAATGTTCTGATTTCCCTTCCTAGTCACCAGACCAACATATAGGGACAATCCTGTCCAGCGAAGGAGATGTGGCCATATCTACCTGGGGTCAGCAGACACAGGGAAGCAGAAGCACAAGTTGTAATGAGCTGGACACCCCCTTCTCCCTTTGTGCAGGTCTCCATTTACACCAGCTGCTGATCTGGGCTTCCTTGCATGTGCAGATCAGCTCTGCTGGGGATGGATGCCCCTCACTGTCCTTTTCTCTTGCTTTTGTTCACTGCTGCCGAGTTAATGGACTCATCTCGGGAGTGGCCAAACCAGGAGCCATCAGTGCAGATATCCCTGAGCTGAACAATCTGTCCTGAGCACTGATTTCAATTAAAGGGTCATTAGTGTGAAATCTTATCCAGCCCAGCTCCCATTTGCCAGCAGGAGGTCCTTCTCCTCCCCATCCCAAGCCCTGCTCTGCGGTTAGAGCACGCTGCTCCTGCTGGAGTCCTCCCGTTTGGCTAAAACACAGCAGCTGCTGCTAATAAACAAACATATTGATCATAGAGATATGGGCTGTCAGGGACTTAATTCATGAATGAAATGGGCTTAAGAGCGCCCGGTAGGCAATGGCTCTGCTTAAAGAGCTACTCATCAAGATGGTGCTTGGAGCTGGGAACTGAGAATCCCAGCAGCTACTCAGCACTGGGATGTCAAAGTCTGGGGCTGGTGGAAGGATCTGGGGATGAAATTTCTTCTTGGGACTGAAAGGAGCAGAGCAAGTTTTCCCCTTTATTCTTGTAGGCCATTGCTAACAGGGGTGTGAAGGGCTCTGCGCTTCTCTCCAACTGTGAGCAAGAGGCTCCTGGTTCTGCTCCATCCTGCAGGGACCATCTGGGCAACCCAAAAATTCAGGGCTTTTGAGGAGAAGCCTGTCAAATATCCCCCCAAAACTAGTCCCACTAGTCTCCTGTGAGTCTGGAATTTGTAGAAAAAACAGAGCAGTACCCATGCCTGCCCACTGGAGTTTGTGATACCCGTTTCAGGGGGCAGATGCAGCTGCAGCATCACTTAGAAACTATATCAGAGCCAAGAAGGGGAGAGTATCAGAGCTCCAAATTGCCAGCATTTCTATTCTCCTGACAGCAAACAGGTTTTCCTAGTTTTTGATAAAATTTTCCTTCCACAAACAGACAGTAAAACTCTTTCTGCACATAAGACCAAGGCTGTTTACATCACTAATGTGGCCATTGTTTCTGAATTGTCATCATTGTGTGGAATCAGACTTAAACAAGGTAAAATCAGCTCAGAAATGGATCCTGCACAGCCAGGGACTATAATTAAAACAGAAGCATATTTGAATATAGTCTTTATAGGTGCAGTAAATTACACCACAGTCCATGAGGATATAGGTTGATCTGTAACTGATTTCAATCCTTTGGTATTGGCCATGATGAAAGCAGCTGTTAAAATAGGTCTTAGTATTTATGGTCCTGGGATGTGAAGGCCTTGCTGAGAGTTTGATGGATGAACTTTCAAGGACAGGAATAGTTGTCAGCCTGAAATATTTATCAGTCTGAAATCTCCCTGCGACTCATGCCATAGTTTCATACTTCCATTTTTTCTTCCCATTTTCTAGCTGAGGTTTGTAGCTGAGGTTCCCTGGACAGAAGAAGTGTTTCTGCTGTGGGGTAACAAACCCCACTCTGGTGATGTTATCTGTTCTTCCCATGCAGCAGTGGCTGCTGTTTTAACCAGCTGTGGTACCCTGCATGAGTCATCCTGTGCTGCCAGCTCCCGGGCTGCTCCAGCTGCCCTGTGCCCCAGGGGCTGTGTTCTGGGGCTTGCCAAAGAGATTCCTGCTCCTTGCACAGCAGGACATGGAGACTATGTCTGGACAAACTGAATGCCTCCCCTCGTGTGTGTTTAGACACTCCTGCTGTAATGCCTTTGCCATGGGCCTCCCCATCCCTCTGGCCAAGGAGAGTCCAGGGGAACGCAAGGCCAAAGGGATAAAATGGGATCTCCATCACTCTGCAGCTCACTTCTCCCTGAGAACATCACAGCCCCATTTGCTGCCTGATCTCCAGTGTCCCCTTGGCCCCTGGCTTCAGCAGCATGCTTTGGAATACTGCCTTCTCTGAGGGGAAAGGCAGCCTGGATACCGCGCTCCTCATGGCTGTGGGAGGGGAGGAGGTTTTACACCAGCACAGATGAACTTTCCTCTTCTCTCTTGCAAACACAAACCCAAACTCAGTGGAATGTGTTTCATTTCTGGCCCATCTTTCCGTGCTGCTTTAACAAGTCTGCTGGGTTTTCCAGCTAAAGCCTGAAGACCACAAGAAGTGCACGAGGCTGCTGCAGAACCACGTCCCACTGCAGGGCCCTGCTGAGGGTGAGAGGGGCTGCTGAGCAGGGAAAATGCTGCTTCCATACAGATCCACTGCTTGAGAAAACACCAAGGACCCTGACTTCAGGTTTCTAGACTCCTCAGGTCTCCGAGGCACCCAGAACCTGCAAGTTAATAAATGTCTAGACATTATCCCCTGAGAGAAGGGATGAAAACTCCCTATGATTCACCTGCAGCAAATGCCAGCAAAGCACATTTGCTTGAGGTTTCTTGGAGCTACCACTGAAAGGTCAGATCTCTCAGTGAGACGAAAAGCCCTCTTCTTCCTTCTAGCTCTTCCATCAATACTTGTTTTTCCTCTCCATTTACTTTTACCTTCCTGTTCAGAAAAAACACACACCAAGAGGGGAAAGAATTCTGCTTCCCATGTCAGCAGCATCTTCTGCCAGTGGCCAGAAAGAAGACCTCAGTACACTTTGGGGACAATGCTGGAAACCAGGGCTGACCAGGGCCAGTGCAAATGCTGGTGTGAAGCTGAGGTGCAGAGAGCACATCTGATCTTTTCCAGCCAGAAGTGAGGCATGGTCCCTGTCCTTTGTGTGCTCCCTTCAGCCTGGCTGGCTCCAGGGTCCTTTTTGAGTCCTGGGGCAGGAGGATGCTGTGCACAGGGAGAAGGGAAGGTGGGAACAATGGGAAGCCCATGTGCATCTTGCCTCCCATGGTTTTATGACAGTCATTGCTTTAGGCCTTGAAGAGAGGCAGCAGGTAGGAACAAGGATCCAGTTTCACCCTTGCAATGATTTGTCTGAAAACAATGATCACTGTTGTAGCCTTCAAGGAGATGCCTGGAACCCACTGGGAGGAAAGAAAATGGCTCTCCAAAGCCTTTGGACATCTGCCATGGAGGTCACTGTTCTGGTGTGGATGGCTCCTTCTTCCCTCAGGCACCCAACATGGTTTGGCCATGGGCAGCCAGTGTTCTTTGGGGTGGGAAAGGAGACCTCAGTGTGTGCTGTGGGAGCAGGAGCTCTCTGCAGAGACCTGGAACTCTCTCTTGTTAATTAAGTTAATTTAGTTAATTAGCTCCATTGAGCTATTCACACAACACCATTTGGGAATAATATTCCTTAGCCCACTGCTGGGCCCTTTTGTGGTGACTACTGCAGGTGCAGCCCTCCTCTCTTCCACTTGGCACTCCCACCTCTCCCTTCTCCCCCATCTCTGCCTTGTTTCTCTCTCTTGGTTGTCATGGCCTTCATCCAACAAAGCACTTAACCAGGTGTTTCACGGAACAAGTAACCCAGCCCTCTCCGTGCGGCGGATCCGGAAGCCTGATGCAGGAGGCATCTGGGCACCTTTGCCCTTTGGACACCTGGGGCTTTCGTGGTGTGGAAAACCTCTTGGGCTGTGGCAAGAGGAGCTTGGAAAACCCTTGGGTGGCCCTCCTGACCTGCTGACTATGATCTGCAGTCCTGACATCTGCTTGTGTATAAAGAGTGAAATAAATCATTGAGGATTTCCTCCCTGGGCTTGGGAATGCCGACCCTGGGACAGGGCTGGGCCATCCAAGCTGGTGCTGCTGCAGAAAGGCTGAACTTTTCAGATCTCTGCACGAGAGGAAGAGGTGGGAGTGATGGGTGGTGCCTGGCCATGGTGGGCAGCTGGAGAGCCCTGGGGAGGAGCCCAGAGAGGGGTCCCCACACTTCTCAACTTCCTTACCTACTGCAGCTGATTTTTGTAGGTGTGTTTCTTACTCCCCACGGACATTCTCACCCATCTCCCAGTGACGGTTTGCACAACATCCAAGTCAGAATTGTCCAAGCACACAGTGCTAGAAAAGGTAGGACATTATTTTTGCTGTCACAAGAAAGAAGAGTGCCTCTGTATGAATGAGGAGTCTACCAAAGAGGTGGAAATATTTCCTGTGTGACCAGGACCAAATTCCCTGCCTTTTGCCCCAAAAAAGTGAGTCTCGAGGTTGGCTTCTCACACTGGTGTGACATCTCTGCTGCTCAGTTCCATAACTAGCCACAGATAAGACAGTGGGGCTTACATTTCAGGACTTAAATATTCAATTAATCAATGGAATATTCCATTAGTGTAATAATCACTTGGCATCGCCTGATCTATAGGTACATCTCAGCTGGGCCTCACAAATTGATTTCTGATGAAGTTCTAATTGACTGCACAAGCAGAAGACGACTGGTCTGAGCATGTTGAAGCAGGGCTGGTAAAGGCTCTGGCAGCACCACCTCCCCCCAAGGAAGGGGAAAAAGCGGGGGGAGGTGTGATTTATGCCCCATTTATCATGACAGCCTCTACCCTATCCCGTTTTATTGCTCCCAAGTGGGGCATGAGAGCTTACAGCTTTAATGCAGAAATTTGCAGGCAGCCGGAGACCCCCGTAAGCTGCTGACAGCTGCTTGTCACTTATGCAGTGGGTGCCAGGGGTACCCTAAATCCTGAATCTCCTAACACAGGATGCAGCCGTGCCATGAGCCCTGTGGGGAGGTCTCAGGTTTCCTCCAGCACGTGTCTATTCACTGGCTGGGCCCTGCCACCCCTCTCAGCAGAGCTGTGGGGGCTCTTCCTGCTGATGTGGATCAGAGCATGAGGGGACAGATGTGCCTGGAGGGAGGCAGTGGGTGACACACATGTGTCCTTTCTTGGCTGTCCTGCAGCCCCTTATCCTGAATTCTCTCCTTCCTGAGTTTGGAGGTGGTCCCTGAAGGAGGGTGGCACAGCAGGAACCATCTCTGTTGCCAAAGGGATATCACAGAACCATAGAATAGTTTAGCTTGGAAGGGACCTTAAAGTCTGGTTTCAACCCCCTGCCATAGACAGGGACACCTTTCACTAGACCTGCATGCCAAAGACCTCCAAAGGCTCTAACATGTCCCCACCATAAAGCCTGACTCCAGCCCTGCCCATGTGGGCAGCCTGGCTGTGAATTTCCCTCACTGGAAGAGCTAATGGTCATGGCAGGCCTTAGGAAAAGTGTGTGATGAGTCTGGAGGTGCAGGCACTCGGAGATCCCAGCCTCCTGGTGGGATGGGATTGCCAGCCTGGTGCTGAGTGTTGTCCCAGGGGATGGGTTGTCACCCCGAGGCCACTCCTGACTGCCATACACAGAGAGTTGTTTGTGCAGGGGCACAAACAACTCAGCACAAGCTGCTGTGATGGTGAGTACCAGCACACCCAGGGCTTGGAGTGACACAGCTCTTCTAACACCCCCTGTTTCTGCCCAGACCCTCACTGCTGGCTCCCTCTGCTCTCTCCTGAAGGAGCTGCTAGAAGGGAAGGTTCAGGGGTTCCCACTCTGAGCATCAGTGGTGCAAGGGGACACGACACTGGTCCCCAGGTATGAGCTGACCCCTCCTCTCCTGCTGCCTTCGTGGGGATGCGTGGGTGGGCAGGGGAAAGGTAACAGTAATTTCAGGAAAACTGCAAACAACAACATCAACAAAAGCAATCAAAGCATGTGTGGCTGGCTGCTGAATTTTAAGAGAAATAGCTGCATTTTCAGACATACAGGAGTGACTGTAACTTCCTCTCCATCCTCTGCCTGCATTAACTTAAGAGACAGCCGGGTGCTTAAAGGTTACTTTGCAGGCAATGACTGTTCTGTAAAGGGCTACTCATCTCTAACAGAGATAGGTTTTCTTTTATTGAACATCAGGCAGAGTGGATGAAACCTGATAAAAACCACAGAGTGATAGCTTTCTTCCCCCCACACTTTTGCAATGAGGAATAATAACCAGCAAAATAAAAAGGCAATTGCCTCACTGTATGTCTTTCTTAAGCAATGGCTTTGTGTGGCAGGGAATGCAGCTTAGGTAGATGCCCAATTAGAAAGATTTTGTAGGAAGACCTCTGAATCATCAGATCTGAACCTCTCTCAGCACCATCACCATTTCTACCCCCATTATTTCTAGCATCACCTACTTATGGTACAGGAAGTTCTCAGTAGCTGGAAACATGTGTGGAGTTTATGTGACAAAATTGTCCCCAGGATCATTAGGGTTAGGTGGGCAGCATGGTTTGGAGGGGTGGTTTCCTCCAGGTCCTGGGAGTCCATGAATCACTTTGGGTTGTGTCTCCTTCCTGTCAACAACAAAAGGTGCTCTGGGACTTTTGTGGCTGCTATTACAACTTTTTTGAGCCAAAAATCTTTTCTGGGCAGAGCCACACATGTTTCCAGCTTTCACAAAAATCCCAGAGCACCTACATGGGGAAGATGATTTTCCCTCATGCCAAACCCAAGGTGGTGGGCTGTGAATCAAAGCCTCTCTGTGGCTGTAGTTGGTTGCTTCAGAGCAGTTTTGAATGATTTCTAGTTTGCTTGTTTTTTGCTATTTTTTTAAGTGAGTGCTTTTAATTATTTGGTGAACAGAGCCAGAAGTACAACCCAAGTATAACCCTTGCTGGAAACCCAGCTGAGAGGAGCAAGGATGCAAATGGAAAGAGCTCAAGGAGGAGAAACCCATGGTTCTGACATAGAGGGACCTTTCCAGCAGCTTTTCCCCTCCGCTATCTCCACCTGAGATCCTCTCAGGACACCAGCCTGGTTCCCCATCCAGCCTGGACACCTGGCACAGAAACCCTATCCCAGCAGCCCATGAGTGCTCGCCCTGGGAGACATCAAAGACTTCCATCCTTGTGGAGGAAACCCCTCTGGGGCTGTCCCCAGACTTCCCTCTGTGTTTTCCTAAGCACAGGACGTTGTTTGGTGGCCATCCAGCTTGTTAATGGGCTCAGCAGACTCACAGGGTGTCTTCTGGCTGTCCTTGCTGGGATGCACATTGGCTCCTGACGATGTTTGTTGTCTGTACGTGGAGCAGACCACACGTGGGGCTTCAGCATGGCCAAAGCACAGCCCTCAGGAGCTGAGCATCCTCGGGTAACCCCAGCCTGCTCCTGGTTACTGCAGTGGCTGAGGGATGAGGATGTGATGAACACATAGCAAAGTCCTCAGACCCTCCAGGACAGGATTTGGCCATAACCATGAGCATCTGGTGCTTATATCCATTGTAGAATGAGAAGACCCTGATCTCCAGAGCTGTCAGCCCTAATTTTATCAGCGACATGAAATTTAATTAAAATTCACATTATTTTTTTTCCTGAATGCTGTTTGTTTGTCCCCTTCCTTTTCTTTGAAAGATGCACGACATATGGGGCAACCACGCTGCATGTGCTGAGAAAGCATGTCCAGTCCTCCATGTGTCACAGATTCCCACACAAATATGGAGACTATTAGGCAGAAGTTATTAAATGTCATTATTAATACACTGGAATGCAATGGGAGGGGATTTATTTTTATGCCAGAGCCTTGCACACATGCTCCCATCACGACAGGGAGGAAGGGGAAAGGGGAGTTGCCCACAGCTGAGCTATGGACAAAAGTGCTGAGCTGCAGGTACCAGACCCATGGGGTTGATGTGGTGCCAGGCTGGCTGGGTGCCAGGTCTGTGGGAAGTGCTTGGTGAAGCCTGCTTGGCTTTTTCCTGGGCACCTGGTTGTTGGGAAGTCTGAGAGCAAAACCATCACCAGGAAGACAAAGGCTGGTTCTGGGATTTCTGTCTTGTTTACTGAAAAAAAAGAAAAAAAAGAAAGAAACAAAGAAGGAAGAAAAGAGAAGCCTCTAAACATCTGATTCAGAGAGAAATAAGCAATGGAAAGAACTGCTTTGTGCACGGCCTGTAGACAATTTAATTCTTCCCCCTGGGCAGGATTGTCCCTTGCCTGTTGTCTCACACACTCTGCTGCCCTGCCTACATCTGGCTGAGCTGCTTTCCTTTCTCCAGCATCAGAAGGACTCTGCCCACAGCTCCTGCTGGGGTTCTTCTTCGAGATGCTCTCCTTGCCAGGTCCCAACCCACCTTTAGCTGTGGCTGGGGAGCATGTCTGCAGATCATGTTTCTCATCAGAGTGATTTTGGCTTTCTCCCCACTGTGGCTCCCCCAGTTTGCTCCTCCAGCCTGGTTGTAGGGCATGAGCAGGGATGAACTCAGACCCTCCACCTGCTGTTGTCACCAGCACCCCTCTGTATCCATGCAGGACATCCTATTCTCCTTCCCAGGGGATGAGTTTCAACCTCTCAAAGAAAAACCCTCTTCCTCTTCATGGTCTTCATTGTTTTCTGTGCAATAAAATACAGTTTCTCTCCTAAACAAGGCTACAGGCAGTTTATTAACTTCACTAATTAACCCATAATCAGCACTGTGTTCTCCTCTAATCACACCCTTGGCTCATGAGTGCAGCCCTGCTATAGCATATGTATTTATAAAGGGGAAAAAACCAGAGTGTGTCATGCCACGAGCTCTCTTTGCAGGGATACTGTCAGTTCACTCAGGCATGTGGTGTGATCTCTCTGGGGCAGGGAACAGGGGGTTCCAGGGGGTGACAGTGAGCTCTGTCACCTTCTGAGCACAGGTTCAGTGGCCACTCAGGTCACTAATGGCTGGTTGTCACTGCTGGACAGCAGTGCTTTGGAAAGCCTTGAGGCTGGAGGAGAAGCAGACTGGGAAGTCTTGCAATCTCCATCTCTGCTTAAGCAGATCTATTCCCCAGGGGGTAATTTTTTTCCTAATGTTTCCAGCTGGGTTTTCCCATCCATCCTGCAGTGCTCTTTCCATGAATCTGTCCCAGATCTGCTGAAAACAAAACATTTTTGGGAACGCACCAGTGCTTTTTAATTTACTACTTTTTTACCTTTTCTACACCAGGTACCACCTTCCCCAGCACCTGCCTTTTGCCCTTCCCATCTTTGTGGGTGGATGCTCATTTCTCCACTCTAGCCTTTTTAACATTTCCTTGTAAATCAGATTTCTGATTATTGCTGCTGCCCTCTGAACTCCCTCCAATTCGTCACTCTATTCCTGGTACTGAGCTACACCGACCATGAAGAGACAATGTTTGAAAACATCCTCAACCCGGGTGGCGATCTAATGAGACAGCATATAAAAATATCGTTACATGGTGAGCTGAAGGCATTGTGCAGCTCTGTAATCATTTTCAAGATGGTAAAATCATTCTGCAAGGACAGCCTGTCTCCACTCTGATAAAATCAGGGCCACAAAGGCAGTCCAGCTTGGAGGAACAAATTGCAGAGTTGGGGTTTTTTTCCCTATTTTTTTTTTTTTTTTTCCCCAAGGATTTATTTTTAAGCAAGGGAGCTGTCACAAAGTGGGACAGATGTTGAGAAGAAGTGAAATCAAAGTGGTGGTGTTTTAACCAAGTGGAAAGTGGATGGTTTCATCCTCTGCTCCCCCTTTGGTTGGCTGGCTGTCCCTGCAGAGCCCTGACACATCATGTCCCAGGTGTCCCCAGACACCCCAGGCCTGCCCGGGAGCTTTCCAAACTTTTTTGGACCCACAGCTGAAGCCACACTCTGCTTTGTCTCCCACAGCAGGTGGGTTCTTCCCACATCTCTCTGCTTTGCTGTGAAGCTGCCCTTGTGTTTCCAGTCTGCTCTCCCTCTCCATGTCTGTAAGGCTTGCTGTGTGTGAAGGGAGATGAAGAAAAAGAATCGGCCCCAGAAGACGGAAGAAGAGCCAGGTGAGGAGGCTACACCTGTGCTAGAGGTGGGTCTATCTTGGTGTTCCCCATCACTGGGGCACCTGAGAGCTGAATGCTCCACAAAACAGTCCCCAGTGTCCTTCCACCTTCCAACCCCATGAGCACCACAAGCTTTTTTCTCCTCACCCAATGTCTCCCTTGCCTCATTCATTGCCGTCTTATAAACTGGGGAAAGGTGAATTTAATTACAGGCTAATGAAACTCACAATGCATATCCTGAAAAGCTGCAGTCTGAGTTAAGAGAGGGTACTTCTATTTACAGATCCTCTTGGCACTGGTGTTTTTTTTGTTCCTCTCTCTTTTGCATGGCAAACATGTATTGCATAAATCCTTGGCATGTTCATGGGATGCTCAGAACACTGTCCTGACTTGCCATTGTTCGGGTTAATTTATGCTGAGTTAGACCTCACCCTTTGGAAAAGGTCCAGAGTCCTGGTGATGTAAATCTTCCTGATTTATGTCTCCCCATCTCAAGACAAAAAATTAAAAAAAAAAAAAAAGAAAAAAAAACAAAGAAAGAAAGAATTTAAGGAGTCCCAAAGACAGGAGAATTCAGGACAATTTGCACCAATCACTTGCTCCTGGCAAGGAAGGTTGGGATGATTTGGGGTTGGTAAGCACAGGCCTTTCATCTGTTTGTAAAAAGAAGGAAAATTAAATCTCATGGCCTGTTTGTGAAAGGAAATTGCCCAGAATAGCTCTGACAGAATAAGCTATTCCACAATAGCTCCCCATGCGGACACTCAAGCCACTTTGTTCCAGGCTAATTAGTGTGCTTCCAAGCGGAGTAATTATTCTGGAAGGGAAATCTCTCCTCTCCCACAAAGAGTGTCTACATGGAGGTAACTCTTTGGGAATGACACAAGTGGGCCATCTGAAACCATGGCTGCTCCACTGACCAGTGTTCCCTCATTGAGACTTCCTGGGCTTGCAGAGGTCCCACCATTTGCGGGTGGGATGTCTGGGGAGGCGTTTGGAGGAGGGCTGGGGAATTGGGGAGGAGTGTAGGTGTATCTGGCTGGTCAGGTGGGCTTGGGTGGACTCCCCCCATGTGTGCTTACAGGCCTCAGGAGAGGCAGTGATTTAGAAATAAGAAAGCATTGCACCAATCCTGTTATTTCATTTAGTCCTTTTTTCACCCCGCTGTTTCATGACCACGCTATGAAATGTCTGCTCTGAGGGCTTTTTGTTTTTCTTCTCTCAGATCAACTCACTTTTTTTTTTTTCCTAAAAGCATTCTTCTTTTTTTTTTTCCTCACCTACTTTGCTACTGACTCACTGGAGAGCCTAGATTTAGTCTGAACGTTTCTCAGGAGACTGCCTGGTGTCTCACGTGGCTCATTCCCCACAATTCACAGAGAAGTTCTCTTAATGAAAGATGAGGACGTGTGTGAGTAGGGAGTTGCACCCAAAGGGCCACAGTTTAGCCAAAGCTTTGGGCTGGTTTTGAGTTTCTGGAGATGGCTCTGCCCTCCTCCACTCTGCTTGCACCAAACTCAGTGGAGGCTGACTCAGGATACACCCAACCAGTGTGAGGATCTGCATCTCTTGGAGCAAACCTCCACTTGCCTGGTTGCTCCTTGAGCTCCTCCTGACAAAATATTGGTGATGAAAGTACAGCAAAAATAACAGAAGAGATCCTAGGATCCATCTCCATCCAATCCAGGACCCTGGAGATGTTTTATAATCTGCTTATATGCAGGGCTTGATAGATATGGTTCAGCCCAAAGAATCCTTGCAGCTGCAGTTTTGTCTTGGAGCATGGAGAGTCTCAGCTCAGTCTCTTGCTCTTCACACATGGTTTGGGAGAAGGGAGGCAAAGTCCTGCATTGTTTTTCTGGTATCTGTAGTCTTTTACTGCTTGGGTAACTCTTCCCCCAAGGCTTAGCCCTGAGCATGGGGTGACCTGGTATTTGGAGGAGCAGAAAGAGGGGCTAGGAGGGTGGAATGACTCACTCTGGATCTTTTCCTCCCAGATAAAGTTCAAAACAACTTCATAAGCATTTTAGTGTTGGAGAGATTCTCCACGGCCATAAACCCTGGCATGGACTGTAATTACACATGATCTTCCCACTCTGGAAAATTGATACTTACATGGTCCACTGGGCCTGTGTCCCTCTGAAAATGCAGATCAGCCATTCCCTGTGGGACAGAGCACTAAATGAAAATGGATGGGAACATTTTTTTCATTGATGACAACTTCTGTCTCCTTAAACTCAGACCTCACGGGTCCCAGAGAGACTCTGGGGGCATGTGATAAGGAATAAAGTGAGTTTCTTTGATATCTGACTGGGATTTGTCCCTGTTTGAAAGAATTTGGAGTGCACTCACAAGCCACTGAGGAGCTCAGATGTGCCCACGGGACTGCAGGTCCCAGTAGTGCTGAGTCTTATGGGTCTCCAGAGTGAAGGGAGCATTGAAAGAAGGATGGAGAGAGCATGGATATGCAAGGGAAATGACTGGCCCTTGAGCTGGCCAGGTCAGGAGAGGAAATCATTGCTGCAGAGAACTGGTTGTGTCCTTACTAAGTCTTCTGGGTCCTCTGACCTAGCACAGCTCCTGCAGACCATGGACTGTGATCCTGGGATCCCTCCTTTACCTTGTCCCTGCCTCTCTTCAACCAGGAAAGAAGACAAAACTGGAGAAAGCAGTTCCTGAAATAATTAAGAGAGGAGGCTGATAAGAATTAGAGGCTGATGTAGTTCTTTAGCAGCAGAACTGGTCTTTGTGCCCCACAAGGCCCCAGCCAGACCCATGTCTCCAAAGGGTCTGGGCAGGGCACATCCCAGAACTGCAGCAGGGAGAGGAAAAGTGTCCCATGGAAAAGCAGTGCAGTTTTGCCAGGCAGTAGCAGAGGAGCCTGGGGAGCACCTCCTGCCCCCAGCCCAGCCCTGGCCCTGCCACACCATCCCCAGAGAGGCAGGAGAGACTGTTTGAGGGAGGGAATGGCAGCACTGGGGGATCCTCAGTTTCCCCCCATCGAGGGGGAGAGGTAAAGCAATTGCTGCCAGTGAACATCAGTCTGACACCTCTTCAGTACCTGCAGTGACTGATACCTCCTTATTCTGAGAGATTAATTATCTGAAAATAACTGTGCACCACCAAGTACGAGATCTTGTCTCTGCAGAGGAGTCCTCTCCCCCTCCTGCAGCAGGCTGGAGCAGGGAGCAATTGGGGGATTCATTTGTGGTGCCCCAGTCTCCCCAGCCTGGTGCTTTCTGCAGCCACCAAACCCAGTCAAACCCCAAAAGCAGCTCCCAAAAAGACAACACAGGGAGCAATGTGGCTGGAGCAGGGGTGACTGCTAAGGAGCAAAAATTTGGTTTGAAGGAGCAGGGGGTCTTTGCAGTTGCACATGTTGGTGGTTGCATCAGGGTTCATAAGCTGCATCCTGTGGCTCCCAGCTCTTTGTGGCAGGAGCAGGGCATCCCACAACCACCTCTCCATCTCCTGGCAGAGCCTCACTGAAGCACTGGCTCCTCGGGAAGCCCACGTCTGGCAATTTATCTCCCAGACATCTTCTATGTCTCTGTATCTTCCTTCTGAGCTGACCCCTTGCTCCAGCTAAGATTTTTCTCCTCCTGAATTATATTTCATCTGTTGAATCTGGAGAGATGAGCCATGTGGAAATTTTGCAGATCTTCCTGATTTCTGCCACTTTATCCCGGCTTCACCCACTTCAAAGGTGCAAATGCAAATATTGACAAGTTCAATAAAAAGACCAATCTAGCACGTAAACAGCTAAACAGAGTGTCTAATGAAGGGCTGCAGGGAAGGTACTTGAAAACAAAATCAGCATTTTTTAACCTATTTTTACATGCTGGCCTCTTTCCTAAACCCTAAATAAACCTGAAATATGAGCACATGGAGTTGATACCCTGCCTCAGCCCTTCCCAACAGCCCTTCCCAGCCCATGTGGGGGAAGTAGCTTTCCCCTTTGGGGTTGGAAAGCCAAAATCCCCTATGTTTACTGAGCTCAGCACTTTTCATGGACTAGTATTAAAGAGGGAACAGCCCAGGCCCCTCAACTGCCCCATCCCTTGGCTCTGCAACCCTACCTCAGCCATCCTTTTGCTCACTGGTACAGAGATCTTAATCCAGCCCTTCCTTAATGACATTTGCAAAGATTTCCACTGGTGGAGCAGGATGCTGGCCACAGTTTACACCATGTTCCCAGCCCATGGATGTGCTCCCCTTGTCCTGGATCGATCTCCAGATCGGAACTGGTGCTGTTTGATCTGCTCATTGCGATGCAGGGGAGGGGAGTGAGTCCAGGGAATGAGCCTCTCTGGAATTAAACCTCTCTAATATGATTACAAATGGCTGTTAACCCTCATATCAATGTGAAGGAATGTTGTCTAGGGGTGGTGGGGGAGAAGAAGACATGAAAGTCCCTTCTCTCTCCATTGCTAAATGAAAACAGGGGGTGGTTGTTACCAGGAATAATTAGGCTTCCCCAGCTCCCTCACAGGGGGTTGGGATAGTTATCTCACATTTGCAAAGTGCTTTGAAGAACAGAAACATGCTGTAGGTGCTGCAGGTACCAGCACCATTGCTTCCAGTGCTGCTTTGCTCAGGTGAGAGGATTGGAGCTATGGGATATCTTCCACCCAAGGATTTCACAGCTCATCTCTTCTGTTGAGCATATGCACAGTGTGCAAATATTATTAGTGTGGCATTTTGGCAAATGGAGAAACAGGGATGCAGAGCACAGAGTTGGGATTAGGAGGGAGGAGGCCTATTCCACATGAGCTCCACCTGGGAGGCACTTGGACTTGAAGACACTGGTGTTTGGCATGTACTGAGTGACAATGCTGCTGTAGGGGCACAGGTTCTCTTTGAGCCAAGTTCAAACCCTGGCTTTTTCAAAAACCTCCATGTGTGGGGTCAGGGTTAAAATAATGTGGATCATTAGTTTTTTAGTCTGAAGGACCCAGGAGAGACCTGAGTGCTCAGCTCTGGCTGTGTGTCTCTCCTCTCCCCCCAAATTGAGTCAAGCCTCAAGCTCACCCACCTCCTCATCCCTCATCCCTCTAAGCCTTAGGAGGAACTGGAGATACGACAGGTGATGGGGATGTTTCATCCCAGCAGTGTCCCTGGTCTGGATCACAGGACCCTGGAGTTATAATTTTGTTGGAGACACCATCTCCCCTCCACAGGGCTGCCCAGTGTCAGGAGGGGAGGTTCCCTGGATGCCAAGCTGAACATCACACAGCAGACTCTGATGAAAACTAATTTTCCCCCAACCTTCCCATTTTGTCTTCACAGCAGAAACATGAGGCAGGCTGTACAGAAGAGAAGAGAGCTGTACCAGAACAAGCTTGGCTTGGTTCCCACTGCCAGTTTTGTTCCCTCCATCAACAATCAACCAGGACAGGAGCATCTGCTTCATTCAGAAGGGCTCTTAAGGATCATCTGTGCACCCCAACACAGAAGCCATGAGCCTTTTCCCCCAGAACAGTTACCAGTGCATAACTCTTTAGCCAGAGAGTGCCTGCAAAACCACTTCTAGCTTTAATTTCTACAAAACTCCATGACAACCTTGTCATGGTCAGGGACAGATGGCACCATTGTCTCCTGAGCTGAGATGAGGATATGTGCAATGCCCAGAGGTGTCTCCAAGGAAGATGAGCAGAGGGTGGGAAGGCACCAGCTCAGGGTGGGCCATCGAGGGTGGGGACAGCAGAAGCACAGGACATTCTCAGAGCACAGACAGTAAGAGCCTTGTCCATGCTTCTCCTTTCTTCCCTGTGACAGCTTGACAACCTAACAGGAAAAATGAAGTCAGTGAAGGGAGAAATGCTATCAGGAGCCCTGTGCTAAGAGGGCAGACAGGCCAGATTGGAGGAAAATGAGAAGCTGTCCGGACTAATGCAATCATTTATCACATAATCTTGCTCAGCAGTTGGGAGGGGAGCCTGGCAGTGCCTGGCACTCAGAGGAGGTTCTCTTGGCCCCTGTACCCTGCTCCAGTTGGTGAGGGTTGTTTCCCCTGGATTCTCCAAGGCTTGAGGTTTCCCTCTGACCACCTTGTTGTACTTGTGGTACCTACCTGCCTCGTTTTGCTCACACTGTTGTCCCCCACACACTCCCCTCCTCCCCAGAGCCAGGCTGGGGCTTATGCTGCTTTGCTGTACACCCTTTTTTTAGAAAAGATGACACCTTTTTGGATCACTGCTTGTGCTGAGACATTTCATCACCGGGCCATTTTGGCTCCACACCGTGTTTGCCACTCGCCTTGAACCTGGATTTACTGCTTCCTCATCCCTTCCTGCTCCCTCATCCCATCAAATGAGGCATTGCTGAAACACCACTGCAAAAAGGGGTCAGCACGAGGGCGTTACCCAAAGGAAGCAGCAAGGGAATTTCCCTCCCTGCTCAAGTTGCATCCTAGGGTTTGCTCTGCGTTTGGGCCATATGTGACCCACACCCAGGGGAGCAGCTGGACATCAAAGGGTGACTTCTGGCGAGGATGAGCTCATCTGCCCCTGCTCGACCCTTCCTGTGAGCAGGGGGTGGGAGCTCTGTGACCACCCAGCAGCTCCTCCTCAGGCAGGACTCTGAGTGTCTGGGGCAGGAACCCCACTGGCTCTGTCAGGACCTGCTCTGAAGCCTGCAAATCGGAGGAGGACCTGCACTTCACTGTAACCCATGAATCCCCTGTGCTGCCAGCATGGCACTCACTGCTCTGCACAGCAGGGCAGCATTTCGCACTGGGGACGGGATATCCAAAAAGTTTGCACGTGAAATTTCAGCACCTGGCTGCAGGACCGGGATCCCCACTAAGCCAGCTCTCCTCTGCAGCCAGTGTTCATGGGCTTTGCCATTAACATCATCTTCTGGATCTCTGGGACAGTGAGGATGTGCCAAACCATACAGATCATTTGTACAGCCCCTCACAGCCCAGCACTTAGCTGGGTAATTACCAGAGCTGGCCACAGGACGAGAAAGCTGATTTCAGCACCACTCTCAGATTCTGTTGTTTGTTTCTTTTCCAAGGAAAAGCAAATATTCAGGCACTGAGAGATGAGAGTGGGGCTGGTGTGCAGGGCATAGCTCAGGGCTGGGGAGCAGAGCTTCATATCCTCTCTCTGCTTGAATTATTTTCCCTCCTGGACACTTCAGCATCCCATATCCCTGATGCTCCATCTGCAGACCCTCTCCCTCGTGTCCTCTCACCTTTCCCGGCTGTGGAAAACAGCTCGTCTCCAAGAAACATTTTGGCTGGGACTAAGATTTCAGCAGCCAGGTCTAGCAGTTATTCCTCCTTCATCTGGACTCCTGGATGGGCCCCTCCATGTGTCCACCTTCATTGCCATCTCCTCACTGCCCTGTTTCAGAGTATTTCAGCTGGTACTTTTGACAGGGAGCTGCTCTTCTCTGAAAGAGCTCTGTGCCCTTCCTTCAGCCCAGCACAGCCCAAATCCAGCTGGAAGAGGTGAAGCCATTCCATGCCTCGTGAGATCCTCCTCAACAGAGCTGATCTCCCTCCAGCCCTTGCACTTCCCATCCACAGAGCCATTTGCCACCCAAACATCTCCAGCCCTTCCTTCCTTCTCTTGCAGAGGAGCCATCAGGAGGAGGACCTGCAGTTCCAAGGGAAACACAGCCCTTCCATGGCACCAGTGGAGTCTCCCAGGGCTTTCCAGCTCTCTCTGTCTGCTGAGGCAGTGTTGATTCAGGTCCAAGGAAAAGGGGGAGGTTTTATCAACATGAACCCCCTGATGGGGATCCATCAGGTGTGTAACAACACTTCTCAGACTGCTGTGTCCTCTAGGGATAGGAAATGCTAATTATTATTAATGACACCTTGTGACTTTTATTATTAACAATTCTAATTAATTGGATTATTGCTATTTCTTCTCTTGGGGGTGGCACATAGAAGTGATGGGCATTGCTTTGAATACAGAAAAGGGAAAAGAGGGACCTCAGGTGATGTTATTTGGGTAATATAAAGAGGCAGAGGTGACAGGAGATCTGGGAGACTGGTCCTAGAGGGAGCAGGGATTAGCAGTGCCGGCACCAAACCCTACACAGACTGGGTGGTTTTGTTATTTTCCAGCTATAAAGACATAAAAGACTAAAACTAGTACTTAGTCCCAGCACTCCCTAGGTTGTGCCTGAATCAATGATGAGTCTCTCCAGGTTTTTGGACAGGCAAGGCTAAGGCCAGGAGAAAACTGGCAGCAGACAGTGTCTGCACACGGCACAAGAGTGCCTTTGTCCCCAACTCTTTGTCTTGTCACGCTCGGTCAGACAATCCATGGTGATGCCCAACACATCTGCCCATCACACCAGTTCCTCCTTGCCTCGAGCTTGGCATGAGATCGTCTTCCTTGTGGTGAGACCCATCATTAAATGTATGGCACAGCACCAGCTCACCAAAAATAGCTCTGAAGAAAGAGAGCAGCGTGCGTGGGGCCTGTGCGCACGCGTCGGTGTCCACAAACCCATTTGCTGTTTTAGGTGTCAGAAATAAATTTTACCACTGGAGTCTGCAGCATCTGATTAGTGAATTATTCAGTTTGGAGATTGCCTTTGCCATGACCTCATTAGTAACCCCGAGGTGAGCAGGACGCATTAGAGTAACCACCAGGCTGTCACTGAGGAGCAGAACTGGGGCATTAAAATGGATTAAAGTGCTTTACCAAGAAGTGCGGCACAACTCATAGAAAAAAAAAAAAAAAAAAAAAAAAAAAAAGACAAAAGGGAAAAGAGAGAGGAGTAGAAGGGGGAGAAATGAAAGAAAGACCAATAAAATAAATAAACAAACCATCCTGGCTGGCAGCCTGAAGATAAACAGGCAAGCAGGTGGAGGGGTGCAGGGGTTCCAGTGTCTGGCAAAGCACAAGCCTTCTCTCCGAAGCCAGGGCAGGCCTGCGGTTGGGAAGAGGCACCTGCAGGACTCTTCACTGTCTGCTCTGCCAAGGCAGCCCAGCATCTGCTCAGTTAAACCCTTAGGCTGCCAGCCAAATTCCTCTGGCCATCCAGGAGAGCCTCCTTTTTGACCCCTGTTGGGCTGACACCCAGCCTTGGATCTCCTCTACATCAGGGAGGTGATGTGGGGCTGAAAAGAAGGTCCTCACACATGTCTAAGAAGTGGTGCCCATGCTGGGGTCCTCAGTTGTTCCACACTGCTGGCTGCACACAGGAATCCGGTGGGAGTGTGCACATCCCCCAAACCTGCCCGTGAGTGGGACTTGCTCAGCTGATATGAGGAGGAAGACGTGGCCCACGGTGATCATTCAAGGATCATGGTGACCCCTTTGAAGGGGACATGATAGAGAGAGGTGGGGTGATACACCCCATTTTGTCTCTTCCTGACAAGTCTACAGAAGGGAAAGGGGGATGGATTTGTAGCACACTCCCTCAGGGTCAGCTCTTCTTTCCTGGGGGGAGGCATCGGCTGATGTGAACAGCTTTCATCTGGGGATGGGCTCGGTGACTGATGTGGTCGCATTTGTTTGCTCAGCAGCAGTTGCAAATAATGGATGCTAAAAGGCTTTGTGGTTCATTGATGGCCATGCTCATAACCACACACTCTTCATCCAGTTCTGGGGGAGAAATGCAGTGCTCTCCATTTAACTTCTTGGGTCCTTAACCCTGCTTTCAACTTGATGTGGCCTTGGTGCTTTTGCTGTGTTCACAACATACTCTCTTGGTGAGAGATGCTCCAGCCTGGTGGGTGGACCCTGAGAGGAGATCATCCAAGGGTCTGTTCCTTCATCTCACCACTGCAGCTGTTAAAACCTTGGACTTGCACCATGCAATGACCCAGACCTCCCCATGGCCGTGCCTGTTGACTGCACTTGGCCTCTCCCACTTCTTTAGTGACAGCACTGGGAGCATCTTATTGCCAGCTTGCATCAGGGCCAGAGTTCTAAAGGAGATTATGGGATTTCCCTGCACCTTCCAGTCCTCAGAGGCATGGTGAGCTCCCAGGTGACTTCAATACAGCCAAGTGTTTACCTTCCATTTCCTAGATTTGTTAATCTTGGGCCGATCTGTAATAGGGAAGACTCCTATTCAATACCTTCCCCAGCTGCCCCACCAAGGTTGAAGGCCACCTCTGCACATGGACTACCTCAGAGCCAGTGTAGGAATGGGAGCTTGGTGTGTGTCACCTCCTCTCTGTGGGGTTTTGGACATCTGGAACTTTACAGAGCAGGGCTGTGTTGGCTGACCCTGCCCCATTTGAATCCATCAGATGTGCCCTGGCCTCTCTTGGGAGGCTGTAAGGGGAACAAGAAGCCATAATGAGGGTAGGACACAGCTACCTGAGTTTTATTAGGTTTAATTGTCCCTATTTTATTATACGTGAATGCATAAAGAATGTTAATTGAATTGATTTCAAATACCCAGAGCAAAGGAGCCACTCGATAGAGACAAGCTGAGAAGGGAGCGATCCAGGCTGTCAGCTCCCCGGGCCTCTCCTGAATCCTCCCTCCTGTACCCACCAGGCGAGTACGGGAAATTTGTTCATTTATTGCTGCTTAATAATACATCCTCATGCAGCGTGTATCCCGAGCTATTTGCATTGTCAAGTCATGTGCACTGACGTGGAAGCTTTGCTTTCCCCTGTGCTGCTGCTGGTGTCATCTCCCAGCGCTTGCCTGACGATGACTTGATGGAGCGAAGGCAAAGATGCAGCAGAATTGAAAAATTACTGGGGGAGCCCAACCAGGGCTCTCTGTCACTGTCCCAAGAATTGCTGGACTGTATTAACTGAGCATCTATCAGGGACATGCACAGTAGGAGATCCTCTCCCTCTAATTAAAGCAGCCACATTGGCTTTGTTTTGAAGGCCGGCCAAATTTCACTTCGGTGATATCCAGGATGGTTGTCCTAGTGGCAGTCTCATCTCCCATGAAGAATTGTCCTTGTCTCAGTTTAGCCATGTCCAAAAAATAATCAGCTTAAAACAGAAGAAAGGGCTATATCAGATAAATAGAATGCTCCTTGAGTTTCATTTTCCTTTTTCCAGCCAGCTCTTTTTGATCTGCTGTGCTGCCACAGATACACAGGGATATGGAAAATCTTTCCCTGGATTGCCAACACTGTCTCAACAACTCCCCATTGGATCTATGTCTCTTGGCATCTTCTGAACTTGGGGCCCAGCCTTGTAGGCGGATTTTGAAGAACAGATCTGCTCCCTTATCTTATGCAGGGGTTTCTTTCTTCCATCTTGTGTTTCCCATGGGAGCTGCTTGCAATCCATGTTTCCAGTGATGAACAGAGCTGCATGCTGTGTCTCTTCATGAGATTTCTCCCAGCCCCAGTTACTTGTTTAATTTCTTGAAAAACCCCTTCTACCACCCTGGTGAGGACGCTGCTGGTGAGTCTCCTTTGCACACAGCTCCTGGTCAGACAGCTCAACAGGCTGCCAGGTGCTGCATGCCTGCTCATGGGACACAGCTTGGGATGTGAGTGCAGACATGGGGGAATCCCTCAGCATCTCCAGGTGCACCCTCCTTGGCACTAAATTGTCTGTGAGGAACCTTGCTCATCATCGTGGATGCATTGCCCACTGCACTAAAGCTGGGCCTTCCTCATCGCTAGAGATGGCACTTTGCAATGGAGCAGTGTGAAAACAGCACAAGAGCCCAATCCCATATTTCCTACATCCCAGCCCAGCAGGTATCAGCATCCTCCCCATGCTGGTGTCCCCTCCAGCTGCAGTCAGCACCCAGCTATGCCTCCAGCCCTGGAGCATCCTCTTCCCAGCTCCCCAGCAGCCAGAAGAGGGTGGCATCAGTCCCTGCCTGTTTTGTAAAGCAAGGCTGGAGTTTCCTCTTGGCCATTTGCTAAACAGCTGGAGTGCTCCCTGTATCCAAGGAAACCTGCCTTAACCTGCAGTTTACACAGAAGCTTCAGGCAAGTTTCTCTTGGTTCCCAGTGCTCCTGGGCTAAGGTTTTAGGGCATCTATGAGGTGACATCTGCCTTTTTCTTGCCCTCCCAGCCTGTTGTGCTCCCCACTTTGGACCCTGTCTAGAACAGAATGGAAAGCCCCTGCTTTCCTCATTTTTTTGCCACTTAGTTGAAGTTTCACAGAAACGGAGGCAGAGCCTGAAGGGTGTTTTTCTGCTTCTATTTCATTTTCCTTTCTTCTTCTTCCCTACTCCCAACACTTGCAGTGGGCGAAGTGCAGTGTAACCACCCACCACAGAGATGCTCTGTGCTGCATCTTCAGCTGGGGTCAGGTGTGGGAGCTGAGCATCACTGGGAGAGATGTGTGTGAGAACTTGGGAGGAGGTGGAAAGAATTAAAAACCAGGAACTCTGGAGAGCCTGGGAGAAACCTGTGACATCGGAAGTGTCTGTGGCTGTATCTGGGACTTTTCATTTCTCTCCCAAAGCAGGAAAGCAGCAGGTGCAGCAAAAAGCAGGCAATGCTCTCAGGTTTTCTCTTCTACTGGCCTATGTTTACTCTCCAGATGTGGTTATCAGCAGCTATTTGTGCTGCCAAGCCACTGCTGCAGCCCTGATGCTCCAGAGGGCAGGTGTCTGCCATGCCCTGCAGCACCTGAACCTATCCCATCCCATCCCATCCCATCCCATCCCATCCCATCCCATCCCATCCCATCCCATCCCATCCCATCCCATCCCATCCCATCCCATCCCATGTGATGCTGTCAGCATCCCACACTCTGCATCTCTGTCCCTCCTGCTTTGTTCCTGCTGTCCCTTCTCCTCTCTCAAAGCATCACTGATCCCAGCTCTCCTTCAGAAATCTCAGAGGCAAAAATTTCCCCTTTTCCTTCCCCATCTCCTCTGCTGGGCAGCTGGGCGCAGCAGGAGGGAAGGAGAAAACCACGGCCCTGTGGGGTAGATCTGTGAGCTGTGAGCTCATCCTGGGGCTGCAGGGGTGAGAGAAGGTGGGCAAAGCCCAAGGAAGCAGCCATGGGGATTTTGCCTAAGGGCAATTTGGGCAGAGAAGGGATGGGGGCCATACCGGCTTTTCCCAGGTTCAGGAGCAGCATGATGAGGCGAGCAAGGAGGAAAGGACTTCTGTCCCCTCCCTGTCCCCATGCAGCACGGCCACCCCAGCCCCAGACAGACACTGGGATCACACTCTCTGCCCTGGTGCCGGCTCTGGTGCCTCGTTTGGCACCGGTACCGCCTCGCTCTGCACCAGCACATCCCGTCAGCGCATCCCCGAGCGGCTCCGGGAGGATAAACGGTGCTGTGGGAGCTGGAGGCCGCTCCTCTCCCTCCAGCACACCCATAACGATGGTGCAGTAATGGCTGGGCTGTGCTAAAAGCCTTTTCCTGCCCGCGCTGGAGCGGGGCCGGCGCTTTCCCAGAGCCGGGTTAATGCAGCGGGGTTAACTCAGCGCTCCCCCCGCGGCTCCGGAGCTGCCGGGAGGTTAAACCTGCCTCGGCCTCGCCGGAGCTGCTCGCTCTTCCAGCCAAGGCGAGAGTGCCAGCGCTTCCCGCTCGCAGGTTCAGCATTTCTGTGGCTTTCCCTAAGGTGGCAGTGCGAATCCCGGCACTGCAGCATCCTCCCGCAACCCGCTGCTTCAGCTCCGAGGTGTCCCCTGCCTCCCAAAGCGCTCGGGCTCCAGCCAGGACATCCCGCAGCCCCAGCTGTCCCCAGGCGGCTGCGGGGGGACCCAGTCACCGCCACACTGGTGACTATGAGCCGCCACCGGTGGCAACAGTGGTACCCACACAGCCCCGGGGAGGAGGATGCAGAGCGGGGCTGGCAGTGAGGAACAGCTTGAAGACAATGTCGACAAAGTTCCGGGCTTTGGTCAACAGGAGGAGAGATGCTGAAGAGGCGTAGAAAGCTGGGAAAAAACTTATCTCGGTTTTGTACCGATAGAGAGAAACAGACATTATTGCTTCGTGTTGGTGTGGAGAAGTTTTAAAGGGTGATAAGAGAGTGTCAGCAAGCCTTGAGGCAAAGAAAGGACACTTGGCATGCCAGCCTGGTGTTTTCACTCCTGGTTTGCAAGATCTGTCCTCAGCATCGCCTGTGTAGTTTGACTCGGGGCTGGCCAAGGGAAGGTCTGGCCGTGGCAGCAGGCTGGCTCCTTCTCCCACAGCCCCACTGTGCCCCACTGTACCCCACTGTACCCCTGAAGCTGCTGGGATGCCCCTCGGGGTCTCCTCCACCTGCAGCAAAGACCCAGCCTCTTTCAGAACTTTCAGTGTGCAGTCTGTGGACTGGTTGCTGACTATGTGATCCTCCAGCCTTCCAGGACATGGTGGCCAAAGCAGGTTAAAAACTATCTGGCTGGCAAAAATACCCTGTAATTTCCTCTCTCTCTGATCACAAAGTGCCCCCTTAGGAATGCCAGACAGCCCTGGGCTGCGGGCACAGATTTGGATTTACTTCTGTTGTTCAGACCAAACAGCTGCTAAGGGCGTCAGTTATACAGACATGATGATGTTGTCACTTTATGTATCATTTTTATTTCATTGCTCTCCAATGTTTGTAATACCCCGGAGCTCAGAAGCTTAAATAACAGCTCTCCCCATACCGATTTTATCCTTCGCCATTTGGCACTCATTCATTCCTTTCCCTTTGAGTTGCTAATAATCAGGATTTTAACTGAGCAGCATCCCTCTCCTTGCCTGGGCAGTGGCTGTGGCCAGGCAGGGGAAGGGACAGGACAGGACAGCAGTTTTCTCCAGTGATGGGGCTGATGCATGTGTGATGGTGTGCTGTCTCTTGGACTCCTCCTTACCAAAAAAATAAAGTTAGCACCATGAACAATGTTTTCACTCAGTTGTAATAACCATGGAGGGCGTTGTGATTAAGAGCAGCCCCCTCTGGCAAGATTTTGGAGCAAAGAACTGGAAGGTGCTGAAGGAATTATTCCATAATAAAATATGTTTTTTCATCCCAATGCAAATTGCCTGTGAGATGACCATGAACTCTTCATGTGTTTTCCCTGCATGGAGGTTTGTTGGTTGCTCAGCCTGGGGATTCAGTGTCTGAGCTTGGGACTTGGACTTCAGACTATGCAAAAGCTGTTTTTGCTGCTGTTTTGACTGGGATGTGGTGCTGTCTCTTGTGGCATGACCAGTGAGAGAAGGAGCTCTCTTCTGGCCGGTGTTAATAAACAATAGGTGGAAATATTTATCATAACTTGGTGAGATGCTCTGGCACATCACTGCAGGAGGTGAGGGAGTGAGGGGAACCCTGCAGCATGATGAAACAGCTGCTGCTGAATCTGCCTGCTCAGCACAGCCAGGTCTGTACCCAGACAGGTCAGACCAGCACAGCCTGGTCTGCAGGCTCAGCTTATCTCTTTGATTATAGAAATGCCATTTGAATAATCTGCACATGAGATGTCTGCTGGACCCAGCTCTGTCATGGTGGGAAGCAGAGGTCTCCATCAAGATGCTCCTCAGCACCAGGAAGAACCTGGTGTCATTTCAGGTCTCCTTGGTCATTTCACCTGTAGGGCCATCTCCAGATTTCAGATGTGTGCAATGTTCTGTGTATTTGAAAAAAAATAAACTTATCCTTTAATATTTAATCAGTCATTAGTCACTTTTATTTATTTTACTCATCTGAACTGCATCACAATTTTTTCACTGATAGTTACTCAATGTTGAAGCTCTTTGCTGGGGGGAAACTCTCCATTGTTTGAGGCTGGGGACCAAATCAGCTCTGTCTGGGAGAGGTCTGTCTCCAGTTCTCTGCAGGACTTTCCCAGAGTCTCCCCAGCTCCCTGGAGCATGGCTGGCAGGGCTCTGGCTCACAGCTGATGTGCTTGGCTATCACAAACTTGCCTTGCCTGGCAGGGGAGCGGGTGCTGAGCAAGGGGAGGGGGGAATGGGCAGATGGGCTCTGGGGACCCCACCCCACTGAGAAGGGGGGTTGTGTTTCACATTAGCTGATGCTCCTGTGTGGTTTCCAGCACTAGCCCAAGTGCAGAAGCTTGTGGCAAGCAAGCTTGGATGTGCTGTAGGCATAAATCATCTCAACCTTTGTAAGGGTGGGGAGGGCCTCTTTTCAGACTGGTGGGGTGATGGGGGAATTTCTCAGTGCTGACAATTGCTCAGCCATGGGCTGAAAGGTGTGGGCACTTATCCCTTTCAGATTTACCTGCACCATGAGACCTTGGGCTTTGGCTTTTCCCTGCTGGTAATAGATGTGTCAGATCTGGGGTACAGATACAGGTGCCAGTGTGAAGAACAATATGACACAGGTGCCCAGCCATCTTCAGGGCCTGCTGGTGTCCTCTGCTGCTTTCCTGCCCTGCAGTGTGTCCCAGATGAGCACAGGGATCTCGAGTTTGACCTTGCCGGTGCCTGTCACCAGCCAAAATGACAGGAGAGATCACTGCAATTATTTTATGTGCTGCTGCAAATGCCTGCAGCCCTCTTCTCCTTGGCCCCCTATGGTTCCCCCAGCTGGCTGCTTCCCACACATGTCCCTAATCCTGCAACTTGCCTGTCCTCCTGCTCTTGATCCTCCATTTTCCTCTGTAATCCATACCTCATCCTCCTGCAGCCTCATTGCAGGCCCCCCACCTTGCTTCACCCCACACACTTGCCTTGGAAGGTTAAAATAAGCTCTACCTGGAGTGTGTTCAAAGGCTAATGTACATCCTCCCTTAATTATTGATCTGTTTATTGCAGACACTTTGGCAGGACGTGGCCACAGCTCACACACCAGGCTCCTGCCCTCGGTTCCCCTTGTGGCTCAGGGGGCTGAGGGCAGTGTTAGGGGGTTGACCTGAGGACCTTATGCCCCACCTTGAGGGCAATCCCACACACACACCCGTGTGCCCCAGGGTCTCCCAGGCTAACCCTGTTAGCCCAGTCCCATGGGAATGATAAAGGGCTTTCCTGTGGAGCCCCTCCAAGCCCCTCTTCTCCCCAGGTGAGCTCCTGAGAGCTCTTCCCCCACAGCAAGGCCCCTCCTGTAAGGTGGTGTCAGCTCCCTGTGTGTGCCCAGGAAGCCTGGCACAGGGGATCAGAACACAATTATGCCATTGAGCCCCAGCTGCTGTCATCCCCGGGCAGGGAGAGATGAGCTGCTGCATTAGCGGGGTTGTTAACCACTCTGCAAAACCCATGGCGAGAAACAAGTGTGGCAGTGCCCAGAGAGGAGGGCTCAGAGGCACAGTCCTGCTGCTGGGGCTGCTGCCAGCCTGTCACCTTCTGCTCCAGGAGCTCCAGCTTTCAGGTGATGCTGGAGAGGCATCAAAGAAGGAAAACACAGATGCCACCAGCTGCTGAGGGACAGCAGCCTGTGTTTGGTTGCTTTTCTCCAGAGTGAGGTGAGTAGTTGGGACAGAGTCCTTTTTGCTCAGCCCAGGGCTGCTGGCTAAGCCAGGATTTGCGGGTCCTGGCTCCTTTGGGTTTGGCATGGTCACTTCTCCCTGCATGGTGTTTTGGGAGTGGGACCAGATGTTTCACTTGCACCCATTATGGGATGAGGAGACATTTAAAGTGATTCAAGGTTTCCTGAATCGTCTGATGGACCAAACAACCATTTCAAGCAGCTGTTGTCCCAATTGATCCTTGGGCTGAGAGAGATAGCAGAGAATTTTGAAGTGATGCCCCTCTGGGGCCACAGCCATCTCCTCAGTCAGCTCTGGGGGTTGCAGGTCCCTCATCCCTCTGATGCTTGGAAAGGATATTAAGTAAAAGCTGCCTTCCCTACCCTGCTGTAGTGAATAGTAACTTCACCAGATTTATTTGGGAAAGCAACACCCTACAAAAATGTTTTGGTAAATAGTTTTATGAAGAGTTGTACTATATTAGTTTCTTCTCTGCTTAACCCTGCTCTGGCATCCAACAAACTCCCCAGGAAGAAAGTTCAGTAACAGACTTGGAGGCATAAACAAGCTGGGGAGCTTATTCTAAAGAAATTCAGCTTCCTCACAAGGGTGGATAGGGATATGGAACATGTTCCTCTGCCTGTGTGCTGGGAAGAGCTCAGGGCAAGGAGGAATCAATTCTCCAGTGAGCTGTGATTCAACCTGGGGGCTGGGAAGGGGCCCGAGATGAGCATTGCTACCTCTCTGATGAGGTGTGTGTCATGGACACTGCTCCTTTTGTACAGTTTCCTCCCCAGCATGTCAGCATCAGCCTAGGTTTCCATGAACCAGGCAGTGGTTCTTGAGGGAAGCTCCCAGGGGTGTGGGTGCCTGGCTGGAGGATCAGGATACCTGGGTGGAACCTCACAGTGCAAGGGAGAAGGACTTGGCATGGATGTAGCTCTTCTTGCTGTTCTTAAAAACATGCTTGGAAAAAAAAAAGCTGAAGGCTTGTGGCCTAATTAATCAATTGATTTTGATTAATTTTAAAATCTAGAACAATTTTTCTTGCACTAAGATCCTGCAGTGTGGGATATTCCAGGCACTGTGACCCCACTGCAGTCCCAAATACTCCAGTTGTCTGTTAAGAGACTGAATTAGGAATGTGGGATTTTTGAATGAACAGATTGATTTGGGGAAAATCATGGGGGAACATGATGGATATTTCTGCTCCTTTGTCCTGGCAAGGGCTGTGTCTTTGACTTCCTATCCCAGCCACTCACATCACGGATTTCCTGACTGGTGCCCACGGGCGAGTGGCTCTGAGTGCAAAATGCCCCGAGAGAGGTGCAGATGGCAGGACATCAGAGCAACAATGCTGGGACTGTAATTCCCGTTATCTGCCTGCAGCATGGCCATCTCAAGTGCCTCCTGGGACTCCTTTGCAGCTCCCTCCCCATCTCCTCTCCCAGCAGCTGCCCTCAGGCTTTGCAGCCTGGCCCCTGCTCCCCCATCCTGGGCTCAGGATGCTCCTGTTCCTGCGGCTGGAGAGGGACCGGCTCTGCTGAGCACTGCTGCCAGATCAAAGCACTGCCTCCATTCCTTGATGGCAGCTATAATCGGCTCCACGTTATTCTTTTTTCCTATTCCTTGGGCTTTCTAAGACCTCTGTTTCAGTCCTTTTAAAAAAAAATAAAAATTGATTGCAGACATCCTCCCTGGACCACCTCTTGGACATTGCAGCCACGACCAGACCTTTTCCCTGGCTGGGAACATTAATTCAGGAGCTGCCTAAGTGGGAGACTGGTTCAGGTCCCAACACTGAATGCAAGCACAGCAATATTTGCTATCTTTGTGACAGGGCTGTTTCTTTAGACATCAATTGAATGTTTTCTCCTGATTTTTTGTTCCTGATAATTTGAGCAAACAGTTCTCAGTCAGATGCTTTTTCCTACACTTTGTTATCAGCCTTGTAGAGTTTATGGACAGGACATCATCTGGAATGGCTTCATCCAGCCCTTGTCCCCACATGTCCACAGCATGGTCAAGGTCAACCTAAGCCTGGAGCCTACTCCCACTGGCTGCTCTCTAGAGACGTCCCTGAGCTGAGACCTTCACCTTTCATCCCACAGCTGTCACTGCCCAAAAATGATTGTCCCACACACCTTTCCTTGGCCCCCTTCCTGCTCTTCTTTCTGCAGGTTCCTGGGGCTATGCTGACCCAAGTTCAGGATGTGACCTTCCCTCCTGCAGAAGGGTCCTCCTGCCAAGCATTTGCAAAGCAAAAACAGACATCAGATCAAAAGATTCTTCCAAGCACTTCCCAGGGTGGTGGGAACAAGGAGCTCTTCTTCAGGGAGCAATACTTTTGATGCTTACGTGCCTGCACAGCTCAGGTGAGAGGCAAATGCCTCTTGGCTCTGCAGGGGCTCATATTTTCCTCCTGCAGTCCATCTCGGTGGTGCCGTGGTGGATGCTGTGCCCTCAAACCATCCCTGACATCCCTCCCTGAAAGCTGGCACAAGCACCTGGGCAGTACTCTGCAAGCTGGACCCTCTTCAGCTTTCGGGGTCTCTCTGTAAAGGGGCATGTGAACCTGCAGGTGAATTCCCAAGGCAGAGCACGAATCCCTTTTCCCTCCCTCTCCCGTCGGAGCTCGCGCCCCGCTGTCCGCCCGGGGCTGGCTGCCTGTCAGAGGTGTGCAAAGTGGTCCTGCTGTCGGCAGATCTGCAGCTCCTTCTGGACGGGAGGGGCGCTAGGAAAATGTCAGCTCATCATTTTCAGTGAGCAGGAGTGGTGTTCTGGTAAGAGGGAGAGGGGCGGCGCGAGCCTCCGCGCGGGCCTGCTGGATCGATACGGAGATCAGAGGCTCGAGTGGATGTCGGAGCTTGTGATGACTGAGCAGATATTGGACCACGGATCTCTCTCTGGCCATGCCCCCAGGGGCTGTGGTGTTTGCAGGCCTCAGGAGGCAAGCAGTGCTTTGGGCAGCCTTTACCTGTGATGCTGGATGGCAAGGGGAAAGATTGTCCCCAGGGGACAGCCAGCCTGAGAGTGAGAGGTTAAAGGCAGCTCCGTAGGTGGGAAGTGAAGAACCAAAAGCCAAACAGCTGCCTTCACCTCTGTCTGTGGTCAGGAGGTCTTCAGGCACTTCCTAGCCCTTCTCTTTTGTCTGGGATGAGTGCTTCGATAGCAGCTTGTGTCCCCATGCAGAGGGCAGCTGGGATGGGGAGCTCTCTGCAGAGGAACTTGGATTTAGTTTTGGCCAAGTGCCAAAATCTCATGGAATTTCTGCAGTCTCCCAAAGGCCAGAGGAAACCCAGCCCCCAAGCCCCTGTGGGGCAGAGTTCTCACAGGAAGCACTGATTTCATTCTTCATGGAGATGCTTCTTGAAAGAGCAATTTGCCAGCATCCCTCACAGCAATAACGGCAAGGCCTCTGCTTGAGATACCATCTCTGTGCTCTGACAGCCCCATCACTCATGCCCTGCTCCTGCCTCCCTCTTCCACAGGGACAGGAGTGAAGGATGGAGGCAGGGCTGGAGGCAGGAATGATGTGTTCCCACCATGGGCAGCTTCCAACTACCCCCGTCCTCTCTTGGTTCTGGGGTGCAAATGGTAGAGTTGCCCTTGCTGACCATCATCTCCTCCCTGTCCGTGCACCTGTGAGGGGTGCTGGGTTTGAGCAGGGGAAGCAGGACCAGGGGCCACCCAGCTGTGGTGCTGGGTGAGGGGTGGTGGCTCATCTGCCCTCTGTGGCAGGGACTTTGCTGTCACTGCAGTCCTCTTCCAGTGAGCTCACCAATCCCCCTGGCAGGCAGCACCAGTGAGGATGAACAACCCCCAGTTTCTCCTGCCTACCTTCCACCTGCCCTCGGGCACCAGCTGGATGCTCATCCCATTCCCCTACTTTGCCTGGCCACTGGTGAGAGCAGATTTATCTGTTAGTGGCAGAGGAAGAGGTGGCTTGGCACAAATCCTCCCCATCAGCTGCTGAAGCAGGGCCTGCCTGACACCAGGTGGCAGAGATGGGTGGGAAAGTCATGGGGGTGGGTGGGCTCCTGTGTCCCCCACACCCAGGACAGCCCACCTGAGACCTCCACAACTTTCTGTGGGTTAAACCTTGGCTTTGCAAGCAGAGGGCAAAGCTAGTAACTGGATTGCAGAGGACCTGAAAACCTCTCAGTGTTTTTGTGCTTTGTTAGCAGCTGTACTCTGCTCCAGGCCAAGGGGTGACCCCATGCCCTGGGGGACAGAGGGACAGGGTGCTCATGTGTGCAGCCCTGGCCAAGCAGTGCCACCCTGGCACCTCCAGATGACAGTGGCTTCCTGCAGGTGACATGTCCAGGTCCTGGTGCTGATCTGCCCAGAAGAGAGCCTTGCTGTGCTGATCTGCCCAGAAGAGAGCCTTGCTGTGTTGCAGGGCTGCAGTGGGTCCCCAAGGTGGTGTGTGTCCCCTGAATGTGTCCCCACCCATGACTTACCCTGTGGTGACGTGCCAGGGTATGCTGATGGCCTCACACTGGTTTTACATGTGATGGAGTGACTGATGTCAAGTGCCACGAAGAGCCTGTGACCTTGCACCAGCTCCAGTATAAAGGAAGCCCTGGAGTCATCCTGGGTGCTGGTTTTGGGGGTAGTGTGACATCCTTGATCCCCATGCTGCTGGGGGATGAGCCCTCATGCTGACTGGGCATTGTGGGGTGCCTGGTGCTCCCCATGGGCAGGGCAGTGTGACATGGTGCCCTCCATCAGTGTCTTCTGCAGTCTGGTCACAGGGCTGAGCCACAAGAATGGCATCTCTCTCATACAGGTGGGGAAACTGAGGCAGGGAGTAGAAAACATGCCTGGATGTTTTCCTCTCTGGTGCCTATGGATGGGAGATGCTTCTCATGGGACTGGGAATCTACAGAATTCTCTCCTGTGCTCCTCTTGCAGTCACAGACACTCCAGTGACCTCTTTTGCTCTAGGTGCTTCACTTCTGTCATTCAGAAGAGGTGGGGCTCAGGGAGAAAACAGCCTTCCCACCTCAATATTTCTTCTCTAGCCCAATGCACCTGCTTCCCCTGGGGTGCCCTGGTGGGAATAACCCTGGTGAAGCTGCCTGGCACCCCAGAAGACCCCGTGGGAGCAGGACTGATGCCCTGGAATGAGCAGCCCCCTGCACACCAGTGCCACTCCCAGGGCTTCTGAGGCGGCTGGGCAGCAGTGGGTGAGGACCTGGCCGAGCAGGAGCCCTGCCTGTGTCCCACTGGGACAGGCTCCCTGCAGAGGGTGCATGAATCCCAGCTACAAATCCTTACAGTGTGGAGTTTTTTCCCCTTTCCCTCCAAATCCTGTTGCCCCTTCTGGAGCAGGATGGCTCTGGGTGTGTAAGGGAGTCTGAAGGTGTTGGCTCAGCCAGTGCTGTCTCTCCTCCTTGTGCAAGGCCCTGTGCCTGGCAGAAGTAGACCCTTGAAATATGTGGAGCCCTACACCTGTAATTCCTCTGTTTGCCCGTGCTCCTGCCTGCAGCACCATCCTTTTATTGCTGTGTCTCTGTGCAGAGGAGCAGAGACATGAAACTATTGGGGAGAGAAAAAAAAAAAAAAAAAAAAAAAAAAAAATAAAAAAAAGGCATGCAGAAAAGCGCTGTGGAAAAGCAGAGCAAATTAAGCAGAGCTCTGATCTGCTTGGGTTTGTGCTTGCCAAAAATGCACCATGCATCTTAATTCGCTCTGCTGTTCAGCTCGCACTCACTGCTCTCCTGATGCCATTTCGGCGCTCTGAGCTCAGCCTTTTCAACACTTCAGTCTTCCTCTTTCAGGATTTTTTTTTTTTTTTTTTTTTTTTGCATGTCTGATTGCAGAATCTGCTGCAGGAGGAAAGGGGGAAGCCAGGGGAGGGAGGACGGGAGCCCCGACCCTGGGTGCTCCTACCTGCGCTTCCCGGCAGCTGGCTCGGTCCCCAATGCCTTTTTTAGGGGCTGGGGGCTGCATCTTTTCTGGAAAGTCCTTCCTGGGTGCTCTTCAGTCGCTTTTTTCACACCCAGCCGTCTGATCTGCCTCTTGCTAGGATCCTCCAAAGAAGAAGAAAACCCCACATTTAAATTGCTGTAATCCACACTGGCTTTTATTCTCTTCCAGTTCAGTTTAATCTCTTTTTCCTCTCCACCCTTATGTCCGGGTTGGGGGAAGAGGGGGGGAAACCCACCCAACAAGCGAGCGAAAGGCAGCATCGTCCTCCAAAAGAGCTTGAGAAAGCAGGAGCCGAGCCAGAGCCCCTCTGCTCTCCCCCACCACAAATTTAACCCCAGCTTCAACTTTTCCTCCGCTCCGGGGGCTGAGCTGGGCTCCAACAGTGGGGCTTTTCCCCTCTCTCCCCCTCCTGCTGCACTGGTTTTAGCGGAGAGGGAGGGGGGGTGGGGAATCCTTTTTATTGCGGAGCCCGGTTCTCTTTGCAAGCCTTCCTCCACCTCTTCCTCCTCCTCCTCCTCCTCCCCTGCTTTTTGTGCCCGCCGCAGCAGGGCTGGCCAGGCCGGGGGAGGGAAGAGATGGGAAGGGGAGATCGCCCCCTCCTCTCCCTCTGTCTGTTTTTTTTGCAGGTGTGTCAATTTTAATTCTGCCCAGTAGGTGGGACTTGGTGACTTTCGCACCGTTTTTGTTATTTATTTATTTCCCCGGCTGCTTCTCTCCCTCCCTCCCCTCCCCTCCCATCCCTCCCTCCCTCCCTAGCCTCCCGTTGCGATCCTCCGGAGCGGCTGCGGGAGCGGCGGGCGGCCGGGCCGGCATGCATCCATCCCCGCCCGCGGCCGCGGCCGCTGCCCTAGCGGGAATTACAGCCTCTCCCAGCCAGCTGCCAGCATGATTTCATCTGCTGGAGGATTTTTGCAGCTGATCGCTTGAGGTTTTGTTGTTGTTGTTGTTGTTTTTTTTTTCTTTTTTTTTTTTTTCCCTCCCTCTTTCTTTGTTTCCTTCCCCCCTTTCCCCCCCTTCCCCTCCCTCCATCCCCCCTTTCCTCCTCCTCCTCTTTTTTAGAAGCAGCAATCGGAGATGGATGTCTCTCTTTGCCCTACCAAGTGCACTTTCTGGAGGGTATTTTTGCTCTGGAGCATTTGGGGAGACTATCTGCTTTCGGTGCTGGCTTGCCCTGCTAATTGTCTTTGCAGCAAGACAGACATCAATTGCAAGAAGCCGGATGATGGGAACCTCTTCCCTCTCTTGGAAGGGCAGGATTCAGGCAGCAGCAATGGCAACACGAGCATCAATATCACGGACATCTCAAGGAACATCACTTCCATGTAAGTGGGGGTCCCCCAGGGCTCCCCTCCCGCGGCAGGGTGCGGGCTGGGCTGCCCGTGCGGGGCTCAGGTGCCCCCGGCATCGCTGCACTGTCTGGGCTCAGCCCGGCTCCCCGGGCACAGGATGCAGATCTGGCTTTTCCTTTACCCCATCCCCCCGAAAAAAACATAAAAAGCCCAGCAACAGTTTGGCCAAGGCTTAAGAGGAATAAAGTAAATGAGATCTGATTCCTTAGCAGGAGAGCGAGCAGCAGGCAAAGATGCTAAAGCTGCTGCTTTCTTTAACTGTTTGCTTCTGCAAGGGGAACGGGGACGCCACAGCCACACACCGCCACATATTTACCCAAATTGGGCAGGAAAAGCAAGTTTCTGGCTGTTTTCTCTTTCTTGAGACTTTGTATCCAGTTAAAATATCATTATTTTTTACATCCCTACATCAGAAAATGCTCGCTTCCCTGCCTTGGCTGAATGTATCTGGGGGTCTGCGGTTTCGCGTTTTTAAGAGGAGGGGAAAAAAAAATAGGACAGTGAGATGTCCCTTAAGTAGCTTATTTAATTCACATTGTTATAATTTTGTAACTCGTCGTGGTGCCGCGATAGGATTTGTGCGTTTCAGGTTCGGGGTGGTGGCGGTGGGGAGAAGCATCGGAGCAGCGAGATATTTTTAGTTGAGCACTTTGCGTTTGTTTGCATGCTTGTTTATCTGGAAAATCAACTTGAAGTTGCATTATCCTTGTTTGGAGAGGCAGTTAGCAAAGCCCATGTTAATCTCATCAGTGTGGAGTCGAGAAAGGAATATATTTCCTTCTCCTGAATCCATCATGCTCTGTGTGTGTGTGGAAAAAAAAAAAAAAAAATAATTCCTCATTGCTTCCAATCTCTGCTCTTTATTTTCCAGTACATTTTTAGGTGAGATGAACTCTGAGCCATTTCATTATTCTAATGCTAATTGAAATGTGAGCATTTAGGGAAATGTAGCCCCCAGAGCAAGTTGCCAGTGGGAGTTGAGCAGAGAAGAGGTGGAATCCTTTATTCTGGCAGTTAAATGCAGCAAGGTTTGAAATGAGTAATGGAGGGTTATTTATTTATTTTTTTTTTTTCACCTCGATGGCACGGTTGCATGGAGGGAGAGCGCTTTGGGTCTCTTCCTGAGGCTGTTTTATTTGGTCACAGTGCAATTGCAGCAGAGCCATGGAGTAATTGCAGTGCCTCTCACAGCTCTGCTCATCACCTTTGCTGGGTAAAGATGACGGGAGATGCTTTCCCCCGCTTGCTTACGGGTTCATGAGATGCCCAAGCAGGTTTTCAGCAGGTCACTGACCCTGAATCCCAAGCCCTGCCTTCCCCTTGCCAGCAAACCTCCATAAAAACAGCAGGAACGGGGAAAGTAAATGGGGGGAGCTAATGCAACGCTCCCCTTCCAATTTGCCCCATATTTATCCTGCGTTGTGGTGCTGGAGTGTTTTCCCTGTGGTGCTGGAGGGATAAGGGTGATGCTGGGGAAGTCGGAGAAACTCGTGTTTTTTCCCTGTGCTCGCTGTTTGTTGTGGTTTAGTTTTAACCCTTTGGGGGCCGGGGAGCAGCAGGAAAAGCTGGGAAGGGTTTGGAAGCCACCAGCGTGAGCGACTGTGCGTTGTCAGATGCACAGACATCTGAACTGCTGTGAGAGGTAGTATTACACCAGTGCTTTGTGCCCAGAAAATGTCTTTACTGCTTTGAAAATGAAAAATGCTGATAAGCAGTCAGTAAAAAGGAGTGGGGGGAAAAAAACCCAAATGGACAACTCCAGAAAAAGATATTGGGTATTTTTTTTGGAAAGGAGCTTCTCTTAAGTTGGGGAAGGAGAAGAAGGTGCCAGTTTTTTGCTGGAATTTGTATGCCTCTCTGCTTCACACTGAGCAAAGCACATTCCTCTACCCCCTGCATCGTTGCTGGACCCATGCCTCCGTTTTTGGGCTTGGGAGGGCTGAGGGACAGGACTGGGGTGAACCCCAAAATGCTCTCAGGGGCTGAGACTGAGCACAAATGAAAACTTTCCACAGGGGTCTGTGTTTACTGGGAAGACAGAGGTGGTTTATAGGGGATGCTTATGGGAGCAGAGGGTTGATTTATGTGGAAGGGATGCTTCCCAGAGAAGGGGTCACTGCTGGGAGCAAGAGCTGAACCATGTTCATGCTCTTGTGCAGGAGGCATCAGGTCCTGGACCCTTTCAGGCTGATGTCAGGCCTCCCCTTGCCAGCCCTGACATCATGGGTGTTGGGGTGAGGGTGCCTAGAAGCCCAGCCTGGTCATCGCTGAATCACTCCTGGCATGTGAGTCTGATTCAGCTGGGCAAGGAGCAGTGTTTTCCCCCTGCTTGCCATGCTCACCGGGGACTTGGCCTCGTTAGGCAGCTTGTGGGCAGCCAGTGGGCAAAAGCACCTTCTCCCACTGGGCTGGGGGCGAGCAGGGGTGGCTCAGTCCTGGCCCAGTGGCTGAGGGATGCAGTGCCCCAGCTGGAACCTCCCCACAGGCCCTGGGGAAGGTGGTGGTCGCTGCTCCATCTTGTTGCTGGCGAAAAAGCAAATGGAGTGTGGGGTAGTGAAACAGCCCTGTGACCAGGCAGAGCCTTATTCAGGTCCAAAAGAGAGCTCAGCTTCCAAATCAGAGCTTGAGTGTTGTTGATGAAAGACTGCCAGAGCCCATTCAGAGAGCTGGCTAAAAAAACCCAGTGTGAGCCATCTTGGAGGGCTTGTCCATGTTACCCCCTGGAGCAAGGGCAAGGCCCCTCCATGCCAGCCCATCCCATCACTGGGGGCTGAGCCATCAGGAGTTTGGGTTATATCACTTCTCAGTGGCTGATGAGACCCCGTGAGGCAAGGACAACAGAAGAGGAACAGGGGACACCCAGCCTGTAGTGCTGCCCAAGGAGGGTGGTGGGGCAGGCCAGCCCTATGGGTGCCCTGAGTGTGGTACCCCACCATTGAGCCTCCTGGTGCACCCTTCAAAGGAATGGCCTTTGCTTCAATTGCTGGCGCTTCTGTCTTCCCACACATCCTCCTTCAGGGCTGGGGTGGCTCCTGCCCTGGTTGGGCTGAAGGGGACAGCAACACACAACCTTTTTGTAGATCCAGGTCAGTAGTGAGGCAGGGGAAAGGCAGGAGCCTCCTGCCCTGAGATGGACGAGGAGGAGTTGGGTTGGCTGATGCCCCTCTGCCCTTTCCCAGCATTGTCAGAAACGTAGCTGATTGTGGGTTGCATCCCTGGAGATGTGAGCCTGCACACAGATCCCTGTGTGAGGTGCCAGCAGCCCATCTAGCCAGAGAGGCAGCTTGGACCTGGCTGACAAGGCTCCAGTTTGGAGTCGTGCTCTGAACTTCCCCCTCCCAGTTTCAAGAGAGGGCACCATGGACTTGGGGTATGTCCATGCCATCGCTTTTCCTGTGCAGCTGGGTGGCCTTTGCCGTGTCCCCACCCAGGTGTATAGAGATGTCCAAGCTTCCCCCAACCCATCCTCACCCCTGTGACGTGGGGCTTTACCCACTGCAAGGCCAGATGCACAGGCGGAACTTTGATCCCGGAGTTCCCGTGGCACAGAACCCCTTCCATCCCTGCCTGCTGAGCAGCCGGCGTGTTTGTCACCGCGGGTCCCCAGCCCTGGCACCGTGGGGGGCTGGCTGCCACATGGGGCTGGCCTGTGCTGCCGTGTGCCGGGGGGACAGCGGGCACGGCGTGCCAGGGGCGGCCGGGCCGGGGACTCACCCCGCTGGCAGCGTGGGCAGCGCCTGCGTGCGCCGGCACCGTGCGTGGGGAAGGACAGACGGAGGAGTTTGCCATCTGGGCCTCCCTACTTCTCAGCTGTTGCTATGGCACTGCGGAGATGCTGCTAGGCAGGCGGTGGTGGCCTGCGTGTGTCACCCCTGGGCTCCCTCGAGGTAGGGAGATGTCCCCGGTATAGAAAGCCTCACTCTTTACCCAGCCTCACCAGGGGAGGATGGGGGCTGTTATGGTAAAATACATTTAATAGGTGGATATTCAGGGTGTATCTGTGCAGCTCGTAGCTGCTTTCAACAAGGTGAGATGAATTGGGAGCAACCCAAGAGGAGGTGGCTCACTGTTGTGGAGCACAGCAGGATTTTTGGGTCTCACTGTCAGGGGCGAGAGGAAGCATCTTGCTCTCCTCCATAGACAAGAGGAGCATCTTCATTCTTTCCTATCTGTCCCACCGGTCCATGGCAGCATCCTCTCCGTGCCGTGGGCCTGGCCGGGGGTGGGAGAGCCACGTCAGCGCTGGGAGCCGTGGGGGGAGCGGCAGCGCAGCCCCCACTCGCTGCGCGGGAGCTGGGAGCATGTGGAGAGGGGGAGAGCGAGGGGGTGCTCGGAGCAGCAGCACCCCTTCACTGCTGCTGCGGGGAGAGCTGAGGCACAGGGAATGCTCGTGTGTGCCCCTGTCTGGGAAGGAGGCAAGAAGGAAAGGGCAGGCCTCTTCCTGGAAGGGCTGGAGGGAGCAGAAGTTGTTTTGGTGACCCAAACAGCCATGAGAAAGGCTCCTGTGATGCTCAGATTATTGATTGCTCTGCTTCAGACAATAGGCACAAACTTTTGTCCTCTTTGGGAATCAGCCACGTTGTGCCCAGTGTGCCTCATGTACTACTACTCTCTGGAGATGAAGGGCTCTGCATTCCCAAAGCCTCCCATCTCCTGGTCCCAGAGGCTTTGGCACTCCAGAGACAATCAAAAAGGTCCCTAATTCAATCTATCTTGGATCTGCAGGGTTCTTGCTCATGCAGAGCATCAATCCTGAAGGATGTTAGGATGGGGGAGGTGGGTGCAGCACCAAGCTTTGAGGTCAGAAAAGGGTGCAGAGATATTTGGGACAAAGAGTTGGGCTGAGATACATGGTCTTGATGCTATAGAGGTGATTTAAGCCGGGAGCACTGATCTGTATCCTCCCCCTTTCCTGTGGGCTGGCTGTTGGCTCCTTGCCCTGCTCTTACTGTCTTTCTCTCTGCTGACCAATCCTAGAGAGAGGCACTTTCCGGGCACAGGTGATGTCAGGTGTTCCTTCAGGAAGGAGACAGTTTTGGTGCCTGCCAGCACTTCCTAGACTTTTTCTGAGACAAATATTGGGCCTCAGCTGATGGCCTGACAGGAGGAGCTGGTGGCCCAGATGGTTTTGGGGTGCATGTGACATCTCCCAGGTCCTCATGTCCTGCAGGTTTTGGGGAGGTCTAAATTGGTTCTGACTGATGGCTTGTCTCCTTATAATTGGAGAGGTGATACAGAGGTGTTTCAGGTCTAGGACAGATGTTTAATGGGAGGAAGAAGAGATTGAGGAGGGAGATGCCTTGTTGTTCCTAGAGTGGTGTTGCCTCTGTCCAAGGGCTTTTGTAGAGCTCAGTCAGGGAAAGCTTTCTGGGTCTGCCTTACATTATTAGCTCACCCCTGTGAAGCAAAGCATCTTCACGTGCTTCAGCATGAGGCTGCTCAAGGTCTCCCACAGCCCTGTGACCATCCATGCACCCAGCAGTGCGGGGCCCTCTCAGTGAACCCCCCAAACAGCCCCTGAGATGTCCCATGGGATAACCTTTGGGGAGCCCTGCAGATAGATTGGGCTTGGTGATGCTTCCCAGTGCCACCCTGGCACACTGCCTTGTCCTGCTCAGTGAAGAGCCCCTGTTTGGTGTTGTCCAGGAGTTTATGGATGGATTTGGTGCATCCCATTAGGGGGCTGCTGACAAGTGGGAAATAAACCAAGCTCTAAGCCTGCCAGGCTTCCAAAGTGAGTGTTACTAGTGCTTGTAACTCGGAGTGTTCTTTCCAGGCGCTGTGGAACAGCAGTAGTTTAGTGTTTCCTGCAGAGGGGGTTTCTACAGGTTGTGTAGGTGCTTTCTGAGCTTTCTGAGCAGGTGTGTTTGACAGCAGCCTGTGGGCTCTGCTCTCCCCCAAACCCTCTTGCTCTCCCCTCTGCACCAAGGGGCGCACAGCAACGCTGCCATCCAGGAGGTGCTGTGGGCGAGTTCCCTGCTCAGAGGCTGCGCTTTGTGCCCTGGCAGGAGATCGCAGCACTTTGTGCCCGCATGAGGAGATGCAGACCAGCAGCTCGCTCACCTCACGCGGTTCTCCAGCTTCCAGAGAAGCAGGCATGCAGCGCCAGGACTGCACCGGGCTGTCCCCGTCATCCCCCGAAGAGGAGTCGCTCCGGGCTGAGGCTGTCGGCACAGGAGCAAACGAGCAGCCCCGGGGATGTCCCACAAAGCCCGGCCGAGCCCCGCTGCGGCGGCCGGAGCCCGTCTTAGCCGCGGCTCCTCTGCCCGGCTCATCCCGGCTCATCCTCTCCCGTCTGGAGGTGGTTGTGCCGCTAGAGGGCAAGCGGCAGCGCCAGACAGCCCGGCTCCGGGATGCGGGATGCGGGATGCGGGATGCGGGATGCGGGGTGCGGGATGCGGGATGCGGGATGAGGGATGCGGGATGAGGGATGCGGGATGAGGGATGCGGGATGCGGGATGCGCGGGTACCGCAGCTCGGAGCCGCACCGGAGCGGGGTGCGGGAGCGCCGGGGGCCGCGGGGCTCGGGGACCGGCTCACCGCTGTCACACCGAAAGGCCTTTGCTCTGCAGAGGTGCCCGTGCTGCTGGAGCCCTCTCGGGCTCTCACCTGCTCCCTGACTCGGCATCCTCATCCCTGTGTGAGCACCCACTGGTGTCGGACGGTCCCTGGACCCGGCTGGGTTGATGTGTCATGGCTTTATTCTCTGTGCTGCTGCGGGAGAATGTGGCCAGTGCACCCCCCTACCCACAGCTCTTCCACCAGTGCTGCAAAACACAGCCCCAGCCTGTCTGGATTGAGGTGATTTGCAGCTTTTTGGACAGTTTTGGCCCAGCCAAAAGCACATGTGGTGAGAAGGTGTTGCTGGGCAAGCAGTGCCTGACTGGGGTCATGGCCTGCCCTCTGTGACCAGCTTCTGGCTCTGATCCTACAAGGAAGCCTCCAATAGCTCTGTCTGTTCTACTGATGGGCGAGCTGAGGCATGGAACAGTGGTGGAGCTGGCCTATAAGAGGCAGAGTGAGGATGGAAATCCTTTAACCCAACTCTGGCCAGGGTTTAGGGAGAGGCCAAGCATAGAGGGAGGGATAAACAAGGCTGTTCTATGGGTCCTGTTGTGTTTAGCAGACATGAGAGAGGTCCATGGAGAAATCCTGGAGGCAGAGACATGAGGACACAAGCTGAGAACTGTCTCTGAGTGCCTCCAGAGTAGGTAAAATGTTATTTGCCCCTTTGATTAAACCTCTGCTGCATGGGCTGGATGGAGGTCAGAGAGCTAAAGAGACCACATGTCCTTCTCCAAGGGAGGAAGGCTGAGAAGAGCCTGGTGTGAGACAGAGCAAGGGTGAGTGAGGGCAGGAATCTGGCCTTGACCCTGTAACATCTTCCATGTGCAGCTCCTGGGATTATCTCATTTTCCCTGGCAGCTGGGCCAAAGAGGGCCTGGATATTTCCCTGCTGGCTATTGCCAAGGGCTGCCAGCATGATGGAAAGGCTGTGACACCCTGTGGTCCTGCAATGAAACAGCAAATGGACCCCCAGCATCATGGCAGAGGCAACATTTGGGTGGGTGTGTGTTGGGGAGTGGGTGATAGATCTTGGGTTAGAGCCATGGTACTGCTCAGGACCTGGGCTCCACTTCACTTGAAGAAAGGGGGACTAAAATCTCTCTGGAGTCTCCTTGGAACACTGCACTGGAATCAATGCCCAGCTCACAGGGCTACTCCACCAACCCTGCTGTGCTGTGTGCTTGGGTATCCCCATCCCCCATGTACTACCCAGTTTCCAGACCCCAGGGAACTGGGGGGCCTTCCCTGTTCCCCTCTGTGTGAGGCCTGGCTTGCCTGGAAGGGTGGCACCAGGAAAATATGTGCTGTATTTTTAGCTTGTTTTCATGTGCTGTAGCAGTTGAGGAGCTGAAGGAGAAGCCAGAGCTATGTGTGCAGCCAGCTTTCCTCCAGCTGCCACCCACTGTTTTGGTATGGTGGATAATGGAGCCGTGTCCTTCCTGTACCTGCATGTGACATCACCCCCAGCTCTGCTTTGCCTAAGTAAAAACTGCCTTTTTAATTAAAAACAAAATTCCCAGCAGCAGAGCAGGGAGGTCAGGAAGGATTCCCAAGTGAGTTTGATAGCACATGTGCAACTCAGGGTGTTTATTCTTGACTACAGTGCTTGTGGCAGTGATAACTAAATGGTTTTGGGATGCCAGGGAAGGCTGCAGGGAGGGGCTGAGCCCAAGTGCTACCCCCATGCAGCCTCTTGCCTGCAGTTCTCCTGCAGCTCTGTGCTGGGCTGAGTTCTGCTGGGAGGGGCACGGGGCACTGGTGCCTTTGCTGGCAGCTCTGAACAGTCCCTGGGGGACTGAGAAGTGGGTAGGAGCAGATGTGAGCATGGTGAGGTCCCCATCCTTGTGGGTTGTGCAAGGCTGTCCCTTAACTAGTTCTCACCAGGAGGTTCCCACTAGGAAACGTTAATGTGGAAATGCTCAAACAGATGCTGGGAATCTGAGTGCTGCTGAGGACCCTGCATGCTCAGGGTTTTGCCAGGGTAAATTAAGAATATGAATGATCAGCTGAGCTGCAGAAATGCCAGGCTCTAACTCCTGACCCTGCCAGGACATGAAGCCACATGGGGGAGATCTCGGGTGCCTGCAGCTGCTGACTTTTCTTCTGCTCCTGGAGCAGCTCTGACCTCATCCCCCATCCCATGCTCTCCATGGAAATGCTGTGCAGTGACCTGTGCTGGGAACAAGGAGTCCTGGCTCTCCAGTTGGTGATCCAGCTGTGCAAATGCTCCCTTGGGCTGTCTGCCCTCCTCCTGCCTGCTCCTAACCCAGGCAGGCAAGGTCAGCTTGGGCATCCCTTGTGTCCCTCCCAGCACAGATGGGATTGCCTGTGGGGAGCTCTGTGACTTGTATGTCTGGAAAAATATCTCTTGTCCCCAAAACTCTTTCCTCCAGTACAGGGATGGGTGTTCCTGGGTCAGTGAGGTGGATCCTGGCTTTGTCTGTCTCATGCCTTGTCTGTGCTCTCCCAGCCAAAATATAAACCCAGGAAAAGTAAAGTGAAAGCCCCTGAGTCACTTGTGAGCAGCCTGTGGAGCAAGCAAAGTTCAGTGGGACACAGGCTCAAGGATGCTGTGTGTTCCCAGCTCCCTGGCCTGCTGAGAGCATCTCTTCCTCCTGGGGCTCTCTTTGTGCCTGTTCAGAGAAGCTGGATCTTACTGGGGTCTATTTCCTCTTTTGAGCCTCACATGGGCTCTGGACACATCAGTGCTTCCAGCCTCACAGACTGCCCCACACTCTGCAGAGGAGTAGCACAGAGCTGAATCAGCATCAGAGCAGCTCCCTTGGGAAGTGTTGTGTCCCTCATTTCAGGTCGGGGTGATGCTGAAGGGTTTCCTTGGGAGCATCAAAGCAAAGCCTGAGCCCGAGGAATGCGGGCAGAGCATCCCTGGCGCAGGGATGATGGCTGGGCAGGGAGGGTAACAAGGAGCTCTGCAGGGCTGGCACTGTGGGGGTTAATGGCAAGGTGCAGGATAGAGCTGGAGCGGATTTAGGAGAGGCAGAGCCTAAGCAAGCTGAAGAGCTATCAGGTGGAAGAGCTGAGCTGTGGGTGCTGACATGTCGGGGTTGTGTGTGAGGGAGGCAGCGCCCTTGCAAGATGCTGCATGTTGGCTTTGAGGAGAGGAGCTGGAGCAGGGATGCTCTCAGGTAAGGTTGCCTGTCCTGGCTCTGGGTGGTTGGAGGGATGTGAGTGTGTGTAGCTGGTCACTGGAGCAGCCCTGGCTGCTGGTGTGGTGCTGGGCTGTGGTGATGTGTGTTGGTGACCCCCAGCGCTCTGGGTTCATCCTCTGGCCCTTGGGAGCACGAGCCCTTGGCTCCTTGCTTTTAGCTGAGACCCCATCCTAGGGCCAAAAGGAACTGCTGTGGGCACCCCTGCCTGGAAATTCTCCTCTCTGTGCCCTGTTCTGCCTGTGCTCCTCCAGGACTGGATGGCTGAGGTGGCTGATGCTCCCAGCCTGGTGTTGCCAATAAGCCCTTCCTTTCAAAGAGGGACGGTGGTGGGATCCTCATGCTTTGCCCCAGGCTTGTCCCCAGACCCAGGCAGACTGCCCAGCACCCAGCATGCTCTGACCCCAAAGGAAAGATCCCTGCCTTCCAAAGGGCATGGGCAGCACAGATTTATTTATTTGGAGACCTAATTAGCATCTTTAAATATTCAGTAGTAAACAAACTGTGTCTAGTGGGATCAACTTTTACAAACAGGGATTTTAATTTTTTTTCCTCCTCTCTGGGACATGCACTTGGTTTTTAAGTGTTTGGGGAGGAGCAGCTGTGTGTGGGCTCTGCTTGATGGGTGAGGGATGGACCCACAGCGCTGCTGGTGAAGAAGGGGGAGAAGACAAGGATGAAGGGGCAGGATGTCTTGGGGAAAATGGGGCAGAGAAGCAGGGGTGTGTGCCTGGAAAATTGGTTTTGGGGAATTGCAGAGCCCAGTGCTGGATTTTGGCATTTCCTGCAGGATGTGTCATTCCCTCCTGCCCAGGCAGGTGGAAGGGGACAGGCAGGAGATGGAGGCTCCTGCCTCGGCACAGCTAATTGCAATCAAAAGGTGGTGGTCCCTGCAAGGGGAGGTGGTTTGCAACTGATCTGCATCCTATTATCTCTGCAAATGGAGGCCTGCCTGGTAGCAGATTACACTGGGGGTTATTTATGGGCAAAGCACTGTACAGTTTTAATTTTTCCTTTTTGCTTATTCAGGCTTTAGCTCCAGAGGAAAATAGCCTGGGGTGGCTTTGAAATGGATTCTCTCTGCCCCATTAACTTATTCAGTGAGTTTAATGGGCCTTTTTTTCTCTGAGCCTTGAAGCCATCATTAAAAGGCAGAGATTTATAAAAGCAAAGATACTCCTGAGCTTTAGTCAAACTTTGGGGGAGCGGGAGGGGGGCAATGGTGTTGCTGTTCTCTGTGGTTCTGGTGATGATGTGGGTTGGGTGTTGCTATTGTGCCTCTCTGGAAGTTTAACATGGATAAAGGGACCAGCTTGTTTGAGATACTGCCCATGTATCTCTGCTGAGGACCTGTGGGATCAGCTGGGCTGTGAGAGTGTCCTGTAAATGATGGGATGTTATCCAGGCTCCTACACTTTGGGATATTGCCAGTGTGACCTGTCTGAGCTGCAAAGCTGCATCTCTCCAGGCTGAGAGAGAGGAACTTCTCTTGCTTTGTGTAGGCTGCTCACAACTTTATTTTCACCTCTTTTATGCCATGCTGGGGCTGGGCAGTGCTCGACTCTTTCATGGGTGTCTATGGTCAGTGCTTGGAGCTCTTCCCCTCCATCCCTCTCTCTCCTAGTGGCAAGTCTAATTGCACCCCTGCTCTCCCTGCTGAGCAGCCCAGTGCTGCAGGAGGTAGGGGTTTGCAATCTTGCAGGGATTGCACCTGCTTAGCATGTGTCTTCCAGCATTTGTTACAAAATAGTAGAGAATGAGACTGAGATGAAATGTCTGAGCGAATTCTCCCCTTTTTTTGCCTCTTCTGGGATCAACCTCTCCACTTCTTGTTTTGCAAGCCTCTTTTTGGGGAGTAAATGTAGGAGCATGCAAGGTGTGGGTTGGCATGTCACCAGGGGCCCCCTCCTGCTGGCATGGCTGGAGCTCTTGTCCCCAGGCCACGATGTGCTGCAAATGTCACTTGTGGAAGGGCAGCCTGTGCCTTGTACCACTGGCAGGAAGCAGTGGCAGGGGAGAGCTGGGGGCAGCAGGATGTGTGTCCTGGCTCACTCCTGGACATGAAGTTGAGCTCTCACCTCCTGGGCTGGCAGAGACCAGCCATGGTGTGCTCCAGGGGGGTGATGACACAACAGGGTGGAGCTGCTGTGCTGGGACAGCTACTCCTATGTATTTCTTTCCTTTTCTTGTTTCAGGTGTGGTGTGGGCAGGCCAGGTGTAACCTTGGTGTCTCTGTGCCCAGCCAGGGCTGGGAGATGTGTGGTAGCTGGAGATCCAAACACGCTGCCACCCCTCAGGTTTTGCACTGTGTGCTTGGAGAGTGCATCCCTCACCAGCCCTGCTGCAATTCAGGGCTGGGGGCAAGATGCTGTGGGACAGGGAAAGAACCTGCTTGCCCAAAGTGATCACACGTGTGGGGCTGACCCCAACCCCTGGCTGCCAGAAGCAGCTGGAAAACGGGACTGGAGAGTGGGTGACGTGACTCGTGTGTGTCTGTGCTGGTGGCCCTGGGGCTGGCTCAGTGTCCCCAGCACAGGGAGGAGGGACAGCAGACTGTGACCCTGCCCGCCTGTCCCCAGCCTGGCAGCCCCGGCCCGGGGGCAGGAGGAGCCTTGGCAAGGGGAGAAACAGGGGGGCGGTCTGTGGGGCTTGCCAGGAGGAAGGAAGGGCCCCCAGCTCCAGGAGATGTCTGAGGGTTTGTTTGTAGCTTCCCTGGAGGCACTGACCACCAAGGCTGCCCTTGGAACACTGCCCCGGGCCAGTGTGGGACAAGGACACACTGGAATGACCCAGAGGTGGTTGTGGCCAAGCAGAAAGCAGCTGCAGCATGCAGCCATGCTAGGATAGGCCTGTCTGTGACCTCCAGAACAAGAGGGAGGCTCTTTGGAGATCCATCAGCTCCCACATCCCTCCCCAGGTCACAGCGGTCAGGGGAAGGAGGCTCTCATTTCCTAATAAAGACCCATAAAATGCAGTTCTCCCCTGCCCCTGTAAATCTTTGTCTCTCCTGAGCTACCTGCTGTGTAAATTGCTGCTGACCCTGTAAATCACCCTCTGCTTTGCTCTGCCTCCCCTGAATCCAGACCTTCCTTGTAAATCCTCTGTCCCCGTTCGTTTTCCGCTGCCGACCCCCTTGCTCTGCCCGTGCAGTAAATCCTGAGCCCTGGTGAGGCTGGGGGAATGGATGGGGAGATGGAGGGCAGCTGTCCCAGGATGGGTTAACCCTCCCACCAGCTCCTTCAGGACTCACTTGCCAGTGGGAGCTGGTGGAGGACATTTTTCCTGGCTGCCTGTGGGGAAGGTCATCCTTGTGCTGTAAACAGGGCTGGGCTGTCATCCTCAGCTGGGCTGCAGCCAGCTGGCTGGAAACTGGAGGGTGTTGGTATCCCAGCCCTCAGCAGGGCTCCTAGGGATGGCTGGTCCCCCAGGACACGTTTCTGAGTTGTAAAAATAGCTGGAGTAAAGTGAAAATCTCCTTTTATCCCTTGAGTGCTTGGGGTCATGGCATAGCTTAGCTTCACTGTGCCCCTATGTAAGCTTCCTTCAGTGGGCATTGAAGGAGCTGTGGGCAGCAGAGGTTCCTTGTGTAATGGAGAATTGTCACCCGGGCTTCTGCTGGATGCTGATGCTATGTTCCTGAGTCTTGAGTCGCTGGGATGACCATGCTGTGGTTTTTTTCCCCCAAAACAGCACGTAGGAGCTGAGGCAAAGGGTCTGTAAGGGAGCTGACCCGATGGAGGTGTGGGAAAGCCAAACCTCAGCTCAGTGCCGTGACCTGGGTGTGCTGGGATGTGCCAGGGGAGGTGTCAGTGTCTGTGGGAAAGGCTGTGTCTGGAGCTCATGGCTTGTCCTCGATGCAGCTGGAGGTGCTGCTGCTTTGCTGTGTGCTGGGCTGTCCCAAGGGTGTCGGGCAGCCAGCACCCAGGCAGGTTTACTGGGGTACAGATTACTGGGTATTTCTAAACCCTGGTGAGCAAAGAGCAGTCACACTCCAACACAGATGCCTTTTTCCTCCTAATGAGCAGGAGTGAGTGATGCCCTGAAGTGCAGGAGCAGCTCCCACAGAGGTCAGGGGAGCACAGAGCAGTGGATGCACAGGCAGAGTGGGGATGGGGTCACCCATGGGAGTGTTTTGGGATGCTGCTGTCTGAAAAGCTGCTGTGTGAACACAGGACTTAGAGGGTCCTACTTGGCTCACTGGGGAGGAAAATGCTGTAAGAGATCTGAGTCTTTGTGATGTGGCTTTGAGTACCTCAGTCCTCAAGGTATGAGGGGGAAACTGGGGTACAAGCCTAGAGTGGGGAGTGCAGCCTTTCCTGACCTTTCTCTGCAAGTCCCAGGCCTGAAGGAGTTCCTCAACTGCCTGAGTGTTCAGGGTTTGGTTTACAGAAGTGCTGGCCTGACCCAGCATGGACTGTGTGTGCCACATGGAAAGGCACCGACCTGTGTCATTGTGGTCCAACTCTCCCTGATCATCCTGAGTGTGGCTGCCAGAAAATCTGCAATAAAAACGTGGAGATGCTCAGGATGGCTGATTCAGGTATTAATATTAACTCCTGGTGATGCTCTGCAATAGACCTGGTGTTGACCCAGCTGGGTGTTTCCTTCAGACCTTTCTCCTGCTGCCAAACATTTTTTAAAATTTGTTTTTCTCCAGTATCTTGTGCCTGAGCTGTGTATTAGCACTGGCCTTATGATGCTGCTGTGCTCTGCCTTTGGGAGGAGGATGGAGGAGATGATGTGTTTGTTGGGAGCACAGGGATGCTAAACAGCAGTGGGAAAGGCAGGGGGCAGCGGAGGAGAGCAGAGGCAGATTTTCAAAATCCATATAAATAGCAAAAATAAATTTCCAGCAAACGCTTCCAGTCCTGCAGTATTAAGAAAGTGAAGCACTAGAGGATAAGGAAAGCATGAGCAATAACAGCAGGGATTTAGAAAGAATAAATCTTGCCAGACAAACCTGATTGCTTTTTCTTTTTGATGGAATCACAAAATTAGTGGCTGAGCAGAACGTGGAAATCCTAATATATTTGGATTTAGCAAAGCATTTGATATAGTGTCTCACCAAATCTTACTCTCAAAATTAGTTCAGTTTGCCTTGGATACCACACTGCCAAATGGACTGAGAACTGGCTTAGGGCCCTAAACTGATAGTGATGGGCTGTGTCTGGGGAGAGGGGGAGCTGTGGGAGCAGAGCTGCAACCTGGCTATTCTCACTGAAAAAAATGCAAAGCAAAACAACAGAAAGCCCCATAATAATAATAAAAAAACCCCATAAAAATCCAGGAATGTGGTCTGAGTTTGAGGCACCTTATTATGGGAACATTGACAAATTGGAGAGAGTTCAGAAGCAAGCAGAGCAGGGGAAAAAGACATCAGAGGGGTTGGATTACCCACAGAGGGAGGCTGGGGGCTGAGAAATCCCGGGGCTGGAGGCATTTCAGGGAGGAGCAGGTGGAGGCCAGTGGGGCTGGGATGGACATTTGGGAGCTGGCAGGGAGCAGCACCTCAGCGCCTTCGCCCCCGCGCAGCCGAGACTCGCCCAGCTCCCATTTCACGGCCCTTTCCAGATATTATGGCATAAGCAGGGAGAATATTCACCGTGACTGTCAGAAAGAACATCCCTGACCGGGGGAGCTGGGCACGTTTCCTCAGGGAACATCCTGAGTCTCAGAACAAGCAGGAGGAGATGGCCTGGGGTGATTTGTGTCTGTCGATGGGGATTTTTTTCCTGGACCGTGGACTTGGATGGGAAGCTGAGAGCTGATTGTAGCTGCTTTGAGGTGCTGCCTCCTGAGATATTTATCTGCACCTCACAGACATTTATTTATCATCACAGAAGGGGCTTGGAAACTGCTGGTGGCAGCTGGAATGCAGATGTGTCCCCAAGGGAAGATGGCCATGTCCCTTCATGTTTAAACTTCTGGCAAGGTGATGACCCTCTGGTGACTTTGCAGAGGAAGGACAGGAGAACTTGATGCTGCTCACAGGATTTTGTGTGAGGAGTTGTCTGGAGGACAAGCTGGGAAGGATGAGGTCTTCCAGGAGGTTCATCCATGAAGCTGTCTGTCCAGAGTGCTGAGCTCTAGGAGTCCTTCAGCACTCAGCTGGGGCCTGGGAAGCATGCTGAGTGTTTGGAGGCTCTTGGTATAACTGCAGGGTTCCCACAAGGTGAGGGAACCTGTGGCTGGCAGTGATGGCTGGTTTGGGTCATCTGGGAGCCACCAGGGCCACCACTGCCAGTGGGATGGCTTGGTTGAGCCAGGCTTCTCTGCTTGCCTTTTAAAGCAAATGTGTGCCTTTTGAAACAACTGCAAAGAAACTTTTTGTATGGGAAACGTAGCTTGCTGGAGGGAATGGTGCTCTGCAGAGGGAACAGCCACCCTTGTGAGCCAGTGAGGTGGGGCAGGAGTTAGCTGGAATGGACCAGAGCTGGGGAGAAAGCCATGGAACAAAGCTTCCATGACAGGCTCCTAGAAGATGGGGTGGTCTTGTGTTGGTGTCCTGGTCTCCTTGTAAGACCACAGGGTTTTTTCAGCCCTGCATGGTCCTTCAAGTGTTCCCCTGCTTTGCATTTCTCCCTGCCCAGAGCTGAGCCTGCTGGGATGGGGCTGAACCAGGCAAAGTTTGGGAGGTATTTTTAGCTGTTCTAATTGTGGCAAATAAATGCCATTCTTACTTGTTGGGATTGAGCTATGGCTAAATCACAACTAGTTCTAATGATGATAATTACCGGATTTCAATATTTATAGAAACGGGTGCTTCCTTCATATTGGCAGATGCTGCTCTGCTCTCACCTTCACAGATCGAAACCTTGGCTCATTAGCACTGCACCTATTTACTTACTTGCACATCTTTTAACCCACAGATGACAACACATGAGAGATCTGGAAAGATGTGGGCCCAGTGCAGACACTGTAGTCCTTGGCTAGAAGCTGTGGGATGAATAGGATAGCACCTACTGAGGACCTCTGGGTTGGATTCTTGCTTTTTGGGAGCTCATGAGAGATGTCCTCAGGGCTGCAAGCTTGCCTGGTTCTGCCAGGGCTTAGCCCCCAAGGGGTGGCTGTGGCTGTGCATATTTTTGCCTGTGTTAGAGTTGTGGATGCTGCTTGGATTCCTGTGTGCACCGGCACACGTACGCGCTGTAACTGGGACAGAGCTGAGAGGTGAGGCTACACAAACAGCTCCACTCCTGTGATGCTGGACTTGGAGGAGCTCGTGGAAAAGGCTCTGGGAGGCTCCTGCCTGCAGCAGCAGCTTCTGGATGTCTTGATTTGGCAACATCGTTCTCCAGTCTGGTACTGCAGGAGGGTGGGCACCTTTAGGACTATATGGGTGCAGAGCCATGTATTGGGGTGGCCATGTGCCACTCCCTAAGCTTGGGATGAAGGTGCAGCCCCCCTGGACTCTCAAACCAGCTCTGCTGGGTGTTTGCAGCCTGTGGATCCTCACTGGTATCTGGCCCCATGCACCCATCAGGTCTGAGACTCCCTCCTTGAGCAAGGTGTAGAAAAGATTCACTTATTCAATTTGCTATCTCTCCAGTGCCACATAAGCTGTATTGATAAATTAATCTTATATTGTTGTGACTAAACAGCCCTGCAATTTTTTACACTGTGCAGTCTAATCTGTCTTGACAGCTGTATCATTAGTTTATATTTGTTGTAATCTTATTCACTGTGCTGGCTGTGGGGAGTTTTTATTTGAGGTGTTGTGCTGCTATGCAGGCAATGGGCACAGCTCTCTGCTGGGCATCTCGGGGTGCTGTGGGGTGTGCCCAGGCAGCCACCTGGGTGCCCTCCCCAGGAGTCAGCCCCAAATTCTGCTCTGCTGCCTAATAGCAGAATCTTCCTGGTAGCAGCATCCACAGGCCTGACTGGGCCTCCTCACCAAAGCATCTGTGCTGCTGAGGTTTTGATGGGAGCCTCCAAGCTGGGGTAAAGAAAATGTGGATGTTGGAGGAACTGCATCTTAAGGCATCCTGCAAGTTCTGCTGTGGGATGGGAGATAAGTTGTTTGCTTGGTATGTGTTTGTTTTCTGTGATATGGGATGGTCCCTGTGCACTGCTGAGGTTACCTCTGGGTCACAGGGGATAAAGGGACAGTGGGAGCTGGGACTGCACTGTCTGTCACCCAGAGCTTTGCAGGTGTTGCAGAAGGGCTGGTGATAAGTGCTGGCATAGTGCTGTGACTCGGAGGTGACAGTGGCACAGAGTCACGGGTGGCTGCCTGCTCCCCTGGCTTCTGTCTGGTTTTGCTGTCCTTGGCCCAAGTGGGGCTGATTCAGGTCTCTGTTGATTTTGTAGAGTCCCTTTGCTTTGCAGGCAGCTTTGTGTGCATGTTCTTTCAATAACATCTCCCCACAACTGTGGAGCAAAGTGTTTTGGGTTGGTGCAATGAGAGTTCTGCCAGCAGAGAGCAAGATACTGCACACCCTGGGCATGGGACAGGGGGTGGGGGCATTTTGGCTGCTGCTTTCTGCTTTGTCTTGAACTTGCTGAATTTGGGAGAGAAAGGACAATTACTAGAGTGTAGGCTTCTATTATTTGCACCATCTCTGACCAGTCATGGACAGTTCAGTAACAGCTCAAGCCCAAACTTCTCTCTTGAGTGCATTCATTTGGGAGAGCATTTGGGATCTGGCAAGATGATCCTAAAGTAGATGTGTAGATGTGTACCTTGCAGCCTGGTGGTGCAAATTGTTCTTTAGTCCTTTGAACAGGGTCATGCACCTGTAATGCAGGATCCAGCAGTGCTTTGTGCTGTGCTCAGATCCACCCTGGAACCAGCAATGTGTGCCTCTAATGGATGTGCCAGCTCCTGGTGCTGTGCTGGTGCTGCCTGTGTGATTCCCCCTTTCCAGGCAGGCCAGGGAGCAGAGGGTGGGATGTGCTGTCTGACAGCTCCAGCTGTGTTGTGGAGGGCTGGTGGGGCAGGATGGTAAAACTTGGTGGGATCTGCATGGTGGCATCATCACCTCTGAGGGTAGGAAAATCCCTGCTCCAGGAGACAAATGCTTGGGGACACATCAGTGACCTGCTCATTGCCAAGCTTGCAGTGATGATGTGAAAGAGGTTCCACATGTGCTCATCCCCCATGAGTGCTGGTGGTGTCTGGTGGTGTGACAGCCCACCGTGAAGCTTGGAAGCTCCTTGCTGTAGCACGGGCTTGCATCAGAGTTAAACTGCCATTAGTGATCAGATCTCTGGTTGGGAATGGCTGGGGACAGCCCTGGTAGTGGCTGAAACCTTGGTTTTCATTCTGCAGCTAGGAGAGCCTCCTGCTGTCATTTGTCACGGGCTGCAGCTGGTGACAAGGTGACAGATGCCAGCAGGTTGAATACAGCTACTCAGCATGGCCAGAGGCAGGAGGTGTCCACACCATTGGTTGAGGCACCACATCCTCCCTCTCTCCCAGCTGGGTGGGGTGATGGAGATGAGGGTCCCTGGCACTTACCCTAAATCTGGGGTTGGTGACAGCTGCAGTGTCTCTGCCAGCACAGCAGTGACACCTCACTGTGCACAGGGTGCTGCTGCCCACTGCCACGGAGAAGATGCATTTCCCACTCAGCTGGTCTCTGGTGCCTGGGGACCTTGCTCCAAGGTCTAGTGGTAAAGGATAATCCATCGTCTGCAAGGGCTCTGCCAGCGTTTTCAGCAAGGAATTGTCACTTGTCCCTCTTGAGGTGTCCAACCTGAGCATTGTGCAGCCGGGGCTCTCGGGTGGGAAGGGGTGGCTAGGTGTGTGAGGTGGGTCCACTGGAGCACGGAGCATTGCCCAGCATGCTGCTCTCTTTGCCACATGGAAAAGATTTCTGTTCTGCCTCCCAGCCCTCTTCACAGCGCTTGATGGTTGCTGCTCACACCCTGCTTGCTGATTAGCTTCATGTCAGGCTGGCAGTGCAGAGCAGGCAGGAGAAGCCTCCCTGGAGGCTCCATCGGTGGCAGGGCCAGTGATAAAGCTCAGCTCTGCTCCTGCTACCCTTGTCTGTGGCTACCTCCTGCTCCAGGTCAGAGTGCTGCTGGGGCAAATTGAAGCTTTTTGCTGTTTATAACCTTCTCATCCCTTAGCCAGTGTGAGAGTGTCTCAATTATCATTTTAACCTGTTAATCCCTGGGTGAATTGCAACTCCCAGATGGGTCTCACACATCCATCAGTGCCAAGCATTGCTTTAAGCTCAAGGTATTCCCTGTGCGACTTGGAGTGACCTCCAGTGCTGCCAGATCCTAGGAACTGGTGTCAACTGGGAGCCACAGGGAGCTTTGGGCCAGTACTGCTATGCTCCACCCATACTGATGAGACTATTTCCATAGCAACTACAGGATTTTTCAGAGGGGAGTTAGGGGAAAGATGTGAAAAACCAAAACAAACCCAGCTTAAAACCATTATGGACAGAATCTGTTGGTCAGTGTTTGGGGGTGGGTGGGGCTGAATAGCCTGTCACCCAGAAGTTCTCTGTCTCTGTGTTTTTGTGTGGGACCTCATGGGACAGGCAGCCCAAAACGTGGAAATGGGAGCTGGTGCTTGCATTGCACAGCTGGGGAAGGTTGAGATGCCCTCATGGGGCAGCTCTGCCAGGGCTTTGGGGCTGGGATGGGGCAGGAGTGTGCCTGGATGCTGTGTGGAGGCAGCATGTGCTGCTGCTCTCAGGGGAGCCATGAAGGATGTTGCAGCTGCTGATGCACAGCATCATTTCCCAAGCTGGTGGCATCACTGTGCTCACTGTCAGCAAGGTGATTTCAGTGGTGCTGGGGGCTGTGCCAGCTCAGGTGGGACTCAGGAATGTCTTACACATGTTCCTGCCCTCCTGTAGGGTACAGAGTCCTGGGGAGCAGGAGCTCCCAGAGCTGCAGCTTCTGGCCTTGGAGCATTCCAAAGCTGCTTTGGCTCTAGGCTCTGCCCTCCCCTCTGTCCTCATCCTGCTTCCTTTACTTCTGTCTCCTGCCCTCACCAAGAGCCAGCAAAACATCTGGAAGGGCTGTAAATGACTGTTTTGGGGCAGAAAACTTTGGTAATGTAGTGACAGGTGCAAGCCTGGCATGGGGACATTGTGTCCCATCCCAGGGGCTGAATCTGAGCCTTGGCATCGCGGCAGGAGAGATCAGAGCATGGCTTGACCCAGTGCTGTTGGACATATTTGTGGTTTTGGTGCTGGTTTTGGGAGTTGGGCAGGTCTGGCTTCCTGGCAAACTTGAAGGTGTCTGAGGGGCTGGTGGGCTGTGGTGGGGCTGTGAGCAAGGTCAGTGTGGGGTGATACCGAAGTGTAGGTCAGTGACACCTGGTCCCAGCGCTCCAGCTGCAAAGGGGGGAGCACAAAGGCAGCCCTTCTCCATCCCATTGCAATCCCCACAGTGGGATTGAATCCTGGCTGCAGGAGGGCTGTCCCTGCCAGCTGCTGTCCCCAGTAAGCCCAGCCTGGCACACGGTGTGGGTTCTGGAGCCCAGCAGCTGCTGGCTGTGAGCGAGCCAGCCCCGCTCCCCGGAGGGCTGCCTGCTCTGGGGGCAGACAATGTCTGTATTCTTTGTGCAGAGTGAGTTTTCCTTTGTGCAGAGTGAGTTTTCCTTTGCTGATAACCCTCTGGGCTCGGGTAGTTTGCTTTGAGGATGTGTTGGTGCTGGGACCCTTTGGGCCCTCCAGCTGCCCAGGAGCAGAAACAAAGTTTGAGTGATTCTTTATAACAACAAACAAAAAATAATAGAACAATATCTCCCTGAAGGAACTTTGATGATCTGCTTTCTGGCTTCAAGATTCTTCCATGACCCTCAATGGCACCAAAAAGACACGTGTCTTGTTAAATACATCTTCAGAGCAAGTGGTGAAAGGGCAAGCAATGTCAGGAGGAGCATTGTAACTTCCTTGTTCCCTGCCTCTCCTCAATTAATACTGAGCAGGACCTTTGGATCCTCAAACACCCCTGAGAGATTTTATACCTGTCAGTTTAATGCCAGCCTCCTAGAAATCCTTCAGCAGCAGGAGGTTCATTTTCAGGAGCACAAAGCTATCATATTTTTGCTCGTCTCATGGATGTTATTACGTGTCACTGCTGTGGCCTTAAACCTCTGTGCCAAGCCCCAGTGATGAACAACATCTTCAAATGGTGCAAGGAGACCCTGCTAGTGCAGGGTGGGGGTGTCAGGGTGGGTTAAGGTTTGCCACATGTTGACCACACTGCAGTAACCCAGGTTGTGTCCTCCTGCCGTGCTCCTGGTGTGAAACAAACCTTATCTGATTAGCAGCCTTATCTCAACAGCACCACTGTGTCTGGACAGTGTGAGCTCAAGGGTTTCACCCCACATTTGGCCTGGTCAAGGAGGAGCCCATGGTGAGCAAAGGGCTGGGGCTTGGCTGAGGGAGGCTGGTCTTGGTGTGCTGAGAAGCTGCAAGTCAAGGTGCCAGGCAAGCAGAGGCTTCTCCATAGTTCAGCTATGCCTTTATCTAGAGGAATGGCAGATGGAGTGCTGAGAGGAGATAGAAACCATCCCAGGATTTGCTGTTTGTGCAGCTGGATCAGCTCTAACACAGCAGCCTGGTTAGCAGTGTCTCTGGCCATCAGAGGGTCTTCTATAAGATTTTTGCAAGGTGCTTTTTCACATTTCTAAGAACAAAGAATGCTGGGAGAGGAGCTTTTAAAATGTCTGTTGCCTCCCTGCTCTCCTTTCTTCCCCTCCCTGTGTGTGTCATGTTTATAGGCATGCTGGTTTGCTTTTGGTTTTCAGAGCCAGCTGACTTCCCACAAAATACCTGTTATCCTGGGAAGCCTCGAGCTCTGACTCACCACGTCTTAATGAGTACATCCCCCTGCTCCTGAGCGATGCTTCTGTTCCTACACCTCTGCAATAAGAGCCAAGTCTGTGTGTGCGTGTGTCCCTTGCAGGAAAAGCTTATTGGAGGGAAGGGAGAAGGTTATTTTCATGTTTTTTTCCTGGGGAAAAGGGGACTGAGGCCTTCTCCTGGGTGATGGAGGAGCCCCTACACTGCTGCTGGGGAGGGTGGGCAGAGCTGGCTGTGATTTATTTGAAGAGCAGATACAAGCCTCGGGAGGTCACAGCAGTTGGCTCAAAAATAAACTGTATGGAGAATTTATCTGCCTTTTTGGCTTTATGGGGAGCAGCTGGAAGCTGAGCAGGCAGATCTGTGATGCTCTGGAGGTAATGAGAGCCTTGGACAGTCTCCTTTCAGGTTGGAGTTACCCTGCCCATGGCTGTCCAGGGCAAAGGTTGGGAGCCTGGCCTGTGGCCAGCCCAGCTGGGCATTGCTGCCTGCTTGTTTGAGCTTCATAAACATCTGAGGAGCCAAAATGCTGGAGGATCAAAGTTCAGGCTCCTTGGGAGATGTTTGGGAAAGAAAACACAATCCAGCAGCCTCACAGGAGCAGGATCCAAGTCCAGAAAGATTGTCTCTCCCCTCCTCTTTCTTGGCCAGTGGCTTTCCCTGTGTTTGGGGTGTGTGGGAATGCTGGAAATGGGATGAGCTGAACTCTGTGGAGCTGTGGGGGAGCAGAGGAGGTCAAAGCAGGATGAGGGACTGTGGGAGGGCCCTGGATTTGGCTGCTGGATGGTCATAACCGTGCAGAGGCTGAGACACCCTTCGGCACCCATGGCTGGAGCTCCAGGCTCTGGCTTCTGTGCTGCTTTCAGGATCCAGGCACGGGAACGGTGCCCAAACACGTGCACCTACATCAAAATAGGGTTAGAGATGGAGATCACAAGGATGTAAAACTCCTGAAATGAGGCTCACATGGTGGCTGTGGTTTTTGGGAAGTGTGCTTGTGGGTTTGTGTGGGTAGGTGGCAATAGGTCTGGGTTAAGGACTGCAGCCCCCTCCAGCCATGGCACTTGTACAGCCCTGTTCTTGGCTCTCATTCTGCTTTTTCTGGACTCTTGTTCCTGCCTCCTCATTCCCAGTGCCATCCATCACAGTAACAGCCAGTTTGTGGGAGATTTTATTTTCTCCTTTTCCTCCTCCATCCGTTTTCCTGTCTTCAGGCACAGCGTGAAGTGCAATGAGTGCATGTGGCTGATAGTGCTCCCTTTTGGGTCCCAGCTGAGCTACTACATTCCACCAGAATATTATCTTGACCATATCCATGCCCTGTGTCTTTTTTGAGGGGGTGTCCTTTCTACCACATGCTCTTTGGCACTGCTTTTTACCAAGAGTTATTCCTGCCAAGCTGAACTCTAGGTGTACCCTTAGTACATCTCATTGTCTTGCTAATGTGTGTAGGCACTGTGCTCTTCAGGGAAGAAACAGCTGCCTTTGGAGTAGACCTTGGCAGCCTTTTTTGTGCCTGTATTAGTATATTAATATATATATATTTACATATATATGCACACTCATATATATATATATTAAAAAATATTATAGTTCAGGTTCTGAAAAGCCCCAGACCTATTTGTAGATGGAAGTGTGAGGGAATTTGACTTCCAGTTTGAAGTTGCAAGAAGGGTTTAATGAAGCAGAATGTGATTACTGAAGCCGATTTTGACCATGGTGCTGCTTCCTCTCTAAAATGCCATTTGATCTTTAAAGACCACAAACTGCTGCACACTTCTGGCTCTCCCTGCATGTAAAATCCTATGGATAAGCATCCTCTCCTTTGGCACGGCAGGTGCTTGCAGAGCTGCTGAAAAGCAGGCACTCTTTTCCTTTAGATGGGTGCAGGAGCCCAAAGGGTGCTGCTTTGCCCTGAGGTTTGTGTGGTGTAAAACTCCCAGGGGAAGGTTTCTTTTTCCTGTCCTTGGGTTGCTTTCCTATCCTAGCCAGCTGCATGGCTGTTTTGGAGATGTGGTATGATTACACACACACAGGTTGACATTAGCAGTCCTGAGCCAGGAGTCTCTGCTCTGTGTCCCCCAGATCCATGTCCAACAGCGGGAAGCACCTATCTGGGCACTGAAGACTGGCTATGTAGGTTCTCCTGCCAGAGAGTAATGGAAGAAATGTCCTTTTGGGGAAGTATAATTGGTTTTGCCACTCTGAGGAAAAGCAGAGTGAGCTTTGGCGAGCGCTGCAGGTGGGGAGTGAACTCTCACTTTTAGTGATGATTCACCCAAGGCGTCTGTGTTTGTGTATTTATATCCATGTCTGCAGGACAAAACTGCTCATCCCATTTCATGCTTTCTCACTCTAGATGGTGTTTGGGACTGTGCAGGGGTCAGATAGTCGTGGGAATAAATAAGAAAGAGTTTGGGAGGGAGTGTGCAGGAGCTGGGAGGTGCCAAGGTGGTGGGCAGGGTGCTGGAGCCCTTCCACAGAGGGGTTTTTGGGACACTGTCCCCTCAAACCTTTTCCCTGTGCAGGAGATGCTGCAGCCCTTGGGATTTTTCCCCTGAGGCTTTGGCACTGCTGCTTGTCTCTGAAAAATGAGATTTCTTCAGCACTGGAATAATTTTGAATACCTCAGTCCTTGCTTGGGACCCCAGGACTGCTCCCACCCTGGACTAGCTGAGTAATAGTGATGGAATATTGGGGCAGGTATTTGTTGTGGTGGCAGCTGTACTGCTGCTCACAGCACTTCTTCAGCTCTGCTATACTACTTTACACCTATTTCTTCCCTTCTGAAAGTATGTGCCTGGGAATAATTCCCTACACGGAGAAACTGTGGATGCAGCGTGTGCTAATGGGAACATACAGCTTCCTGTGTGCAGCGGCCATCTGTCCATGCTGTGTCCAGGCAGCCTGCTGTCCTCTAGTAACACTGACACACTGTCCCTGAAAGGAATGCTCTCTGCTCCATAAATCATCATCCAGAGCTGCTGGGGGATGCAGAGGCTCGGGGAGATCATAGAAGGAAACTGGTGAATGCACAAACACAGGGCACAGAGCACCCTGAGAGCATCTCCTGTCCCTGGGACAAAAGCAAAGCGTGAGGTTCTGGTGGTGCTGGCACTGTTTTTTATGTCCAGCTCCTGTGTGTCCCTGTGGGTGCCAGCAGGATGGAATAAGGGCAGAGCCTGGGAAAAGAAATCAAACCTGTTCAGGGTAGCTTAAAGCTGTTTCTCTGCGCATCTTCCATGGCAGGGTGTCTCCATATAACAATCTTTTTAGACAGTGCAGCTGTAGCAGCTCTTCTGCACCCTGTGGATGCTCCTGGCCAGCCTGGGGCCAGGTAGATGCTGTTGGGGTGGAAATGAAACTTGTCTGGACTCATGTGGAAAGTGTTCTGTGGGGGAGTCCTCTCTGAATGCTTTGTGTCCTGTGACTCGCTTGTGCCTAGCAGTTGGGTTTCTCAGGAAGATGTTTGAGATGCCACTGTGCAGTGGCTTGTGGGGAGCAGCATTGTTCCCACATCTTCCTCAGCTGGGGACTGGGGACTTTCTCCTCTGCTCAGCCCTTCTGGAAGGGTCTGGTTTGGATTGCTGGCTTGGATGTGGCTGGGCCCATGGGAGGGGAGCTGAGTGCAGCCCTGTCCCGCTCTGCAGCACCCACATACCCTGACATGACCTTGGCAGCAGAGCAGAGCAGAGCAGAGGGAGCTGTGTCTCCGTGGTGGTTTATGATCGTTACCTTGACGAATCACAATTACACTGTGGGGTTATGCTCATAATTGTTTCTGCAAAGCTGAATTTGCTTTCTCTACCCCCCTTTTCCCACTGACCTCAAATTATCCTTAATGATCCACTGCTGGGTGACCTTTCCATGCTTTTTGGGAAGGGGAAGACTGCTTGAAATGGGGAAAATGTTGTCCTTGTAAGTCTCTATTCAGCTGCACTTGCCTTTAAGTTTCTGTTACCAATTCACTTTTATAAATTTCATATTGAGGGAATCAAGTCCTTTGTGCCTCTAGTTATTAAATTATGTGATAAGTGCCTTATAATACTGTGAAAGATGTTTGATATTTTTATAGCTTTCTCAGCCTCAAGTTGGGTGTGAGGGTTGGATAAAAGGAGCTGGCAGTAGCCACAATGGCTGTGCTTAGCCCTGGCTTTGTGTGGGACCTGCACTAACTCTCAGGGCTTCCCATCAGCATCTGCAGCACCTCTTCTTGGAGGAGGCAGCTCTTTCTGGTCAATGGTTCAGACATGTCTTTTCTTTATTCCTGCTGCAATCAAATTCACATTTGCATGGTCTGGAGCTGGCATGCCAGGAGATTTGTTTATAATGCTAAACATATCAGGTAATTGAAAGCTAATGTGTCTGTCTGGATTGCAAGGTTTAATATGCCTGGGTGACGAATTAATTTTCCCGTTGCACTACAAGAGAGAGGAGGCAAATGCTCTGCTTGTTTTCCCTATACATATACATATATATATTATATAATTGTGTGTCTGTTGGGGTGAGGCCTAATTGCTGGCACACAGTGTCTAAACACAAGTGGTGGCACTTGCACAGCAGGGACACGTCATCTGCTTGGGCACTGATTGGAGCTGATGGCATCCTTGGGAAAATTGCTCCCCTCCAGTTTGGGATAGACACAGATCCAGGGAACACATGTTGGGTAATACTTGGTGCTTCTTGGGTGCCTTTTTCAGCTATTGACCACAATGCTTGAAAAGCTGAGGGAGATGAGACAAATGCTATCCTTGTTGTACGAGGGGGCTGAAGGAAGGCCAGACACATTCAGTAGCCTCAAGTTAATCACTTGGTAAATGAGGCTGCTTCTTCAGCTCTGCCTTGTGGGGTGAAATGAGCCTGGCTGTGTTGGAATCCCAGTGGATATTCCAGTCTCCCTTGCTGTGCTGGCCCTGGGCTGGAAGGGAAGCACGTGAAGCTGTGCAGACTCAAGAAGATGACACAAGCTTGTCATCTTTTTGTCAGACAAAGCATTCCTCCTGGGAATGAAAGGAATTGCTGTTTCCACAGGTCTGTTGGCTACCAGCCCCCTTCCAGCAAGCAGGACAAGGTCCTGGCACTTCTCAAGACATGCTGTTACCTAAACCCTCTGAGGTGGTGACCTTATGGTCAGCAAGGTCTCTGGTCTCTGTCTGTGTGATGCCAGGGCAGAGACACCTGGCTGCCTTGCTGGCTCCACACGGGGTCTGTGAGATGAGGAGAGGGATTAGATGTTTGCAGGCTGCTGAGCTGACAAACAGGGCTTCACGCTTCACAGGTTTGCTGTAAACTGGGACACAGCACAGAGCTGGGGATTGACCACTGCTCTGACTGCAGTGGCCTACAAGGCTTTCATCAAGTTGGAAAGCATGTCTGTGGGTACATGAGATGTGAGGCTGGTGTCCTAAAGCTAGCTTTTCTCAGGCTAAGCCTATGCCTTCCTTTGGAAAGGCAGCTGATTTCCTCAGCACAGAGATGACTTTGTGATGAGAGGTTAATGTGATGCTGCACTACATTACAAGTGGTTTGTTTTTCTGGAGAAGACACTGTCTGGCCCAGGTGTGCTAGGTGAAGTCATGGTGGGAGGTGTTGAAGGATGAGAACTGCTGAGGCTCCTTGGAGGTGATGCTGGCTCATGTTTCTATTGAGGATGCTTGCAAAAGAGGCAGGAGTGTCCTCATGTGCTTTTCTGCTGGAGCTGTGGGGACACAAAGCCAGTTGAGAGTGGTCAGTGGGAAGAGCAGCAGTAACAAAACCAAGAGACACTGCAATACCAAGTGGAGTGAATGTAAATGTGGGTGTAACAAGGCTTTTGCCACTGGCTAGAAAATCATGTCTGTTGGCAATGACCTGCTGGGTAGAAATGCCTGGTGCAGTGTTTACTAAAGGGGAGAACACAAGCCTCCTGGCTGATGGGGCTGTTATAAAGGCCAGTGTGATCTCACCCTGCCACTCATGGTTTTTTCAGTGTAAAATGGGAGCTGCTCATGCTGTTACCCAAGTGAGATCTCCTGGAGACTGCTCTGAGTTTCTGGTCACTCTTACTCAAGGAAAAGGGACATAAAATAGGCTGATAAAGAAAATAGATAATCATTTCCCATGTGTCTGTCGCTGTGGTGGTTCTTGCACTGATCACCAAGTGTGAGCATTAGTTGTGCTGGGTCTGAAATCAGAGGCAAAATAACCTCACTGTCGGGACTGTGCCTGAGCAATATATCTGCATCACTTCTGGGACCTGAGTTAGTGTCTCTTCAGGGCACTTGAGACAATTTGCCTTGCACTTCACAGGTACAGATGTGCTGCCTTAAGAGACCTGGCATCATGTAGCTTGTAAATGATAGCTGGGTGGGCCTGGCTCCTGCTTGCAAAGGAGGGAGGAAGAAGTGCCAGGAAAGAAAAAGAGCTGCTTAAGCAAAAACAGTTTTGACACAAGAGAAAATGGATGTAAGATGCAAGTGAGTACATTTGGGTAAGGAATGAGAGGTATACTGTTTCAGTCTGAGTTGGAGGGCAAAGCCCTTGTAACTCCCAAGGTGGAATTCCCTTGGTCTGCAGAAAGTGTGGTGTAATTCAGTTCTGTAGTGCAAGCAAGGGGATTTGGACCCTTTTAATGTACAAGGAGTGTGAGAAGGAAGTGAGTATTTAAACAAACATGCCCTACCCTCCAATCTCCACCCAAAAAGTAAGTGAACAACATCATCTGTGTTAGTGATGCATCTCATATGATCTCAATTAGAAGCTGGACATGAATGTAGGTGGATCTGCATGTGGTGAGGATTTGTGAATGTTCTTGAAGCTATTGGGTCCTGCAGAAGAGCAGTTTACTTTAGTAATAACTGAGGAATGCCACAGGAATATGTACTTAGAGATGTGCAGGGAAGAATAAACTGTAGTCCACTGGCTGTAATTCATAGCTCAACACCTGTCTGAGGAGACCAGGGCAGGGCTGGGGGCTGTCACAGCTGTATTTGGTGTGAACCAGGCACCCGTGTTCCTGCTGGGTTAATGAACCGAGGCAGAGGAGGAGGGAAGGTCTCAGTCTTTGGCAGCAAGTGGGAGGATATAAAATTTCTAGGGCAAGCAAAACCCTGGAAGGAAAAAAAGGGGAGCTAGTTGAGATACTGAAGGACATGAGAGTGACTTAAGTTTCAGGGGTGGAGTTTCTCCACTAGGTTGGTTTGCTTTCCTGTGCAACCACTGCCAATTTTGCAATCACAGCTTGACTCCTCGAGCTTTCAGAATAAGATGCATTTCTATTTTGTTTTTTAAAAGGGTTCAGGTAACCCAGCCAGTGCAAAGTTACACTATTCTTTCTAAAGCAATAGGGAAACAAAGAAAATATTTTTCCTGGTGTATATTTGAGGTGCCTGTAAACCAAGACTGATTTGTCACTTTTAGGAGCAAGGCTACAACTAATGCTAAGTTGAGAAATCAGGCAGAAAAGGGGAAAAAACGTTTCTGCAAATCTCTGAGAAGGGTGGTGTTTGTGTACTCTAAAGGACTCGAAGACCCTTGCTGACCTATGCACCCAATTGTTATTTCCCTGCATTGCACTCTATATAAGGCAGCTGCTGCTTTGGGGGATTATCCTATATATGTGTGTGCATGTGTTTTTCCACTGCTTTTTTTTTTCTTGTCTCTCTGTGGGTGTGGTATGTCTTTGTTAAATAATGAACTAAAGTATATCTGGCTCAGGAAGCTCTTGGGCTTTGGGAGGCTGGAATACAGGTTGTGGAGCTGTATTTACAGTCTAGTGTTATCTCACTGGGAGAGTGGGGGGCTTGCCATGGGGACCCCTGTACACCTGTGCTGAGTCATAGGAGATTCACGCCTGGGCATGTCACTGAGAACAAGCTCAGGTCTTTTTCTGTCTCCTCTAGAACGCTGCCCACATGGCTTTGAGTGTCAGATCAAAAATAACCTTGACTTTTTTTAGCAAACACAATCAATAAAACAAGAGCCAATCTGGCCGCCACCTCCTTCCCAGCTGTGGCTGCTCCATAACTCCTGGCTCAGGGCTGTTCCATCCCCCCCTGAAGGTCATTATTTGGATGCTGAAGCTTCAGCTTGACCTGGTGGTAAACCAACATCATCCCATTCCTCCTTCCCATGTTCTTCCTTTCTCTTGGAGGAGCCTCACTTTGCTTTGTGGGAGTTGCAGGTGGGAAATGTTTTCAGCCTGTGTTTCCAGCCTTGCTCAGTCTTGTGGCCCAGGGCCTGAGCTGGCAGCCCTGCCTTGACTCCAAAGGGTTTCACTGAGCTCTTGGATCTCCTGACTGACTCCTCCCAGTCTGTGTTTTGTTCTGGAATTGTTCACAGGGGCCATAGACATTGGCAGGGAACACGAAGTGGCTGTAATAATGTCCTGTTTCTGATTCTGTCTGGGACACAGGCGATCCAAGCTGATGAGCAGGGCATTGGGGATGAACTGTGACTTAGCCTGTCATGCAGCAGCACTTGGGAGCTTGTGCTGTGTCCTTAGAATAACCCCTCTGGGCATGCAGACAGATTATGGAACATGTGGAAAGCAGAGGTGACTCTTGTGGGTCTCTGCTTTGGATTGCGTGGTGAGAGCAGAGAAATATATGGGAATTTAGTCCAGGCTTTGTATTTGACTTTTTTTTTGAGCTGAATGTTATTTGGGGTGTGGCTCAAGTAGGTCCATGTACTTCCCTCATGCCAATTCATCAGTTCTTGTGCAAGCACAAGGCATAGTAAATGCTGGAGGAGGAGCTTGTGGTGCCTGTGACTGCTCTATCAGTGGTCTAAGATCCCTCTTCTTGCTCACCCTCTGTACCACCATGTGGGATCCTGCGACCTTCTTGCCTAGAAGCATAGGATAGTTCTCAGTGTTTTCTCATCACTCCAGCCCTTCATCACGTGGAGGTGTTTCCCCTCTCCAGGAGACTGGAGAAAATCCAGCGCCAGAAGAAAGTTGGTGTTGGAAAGTCCAATACCAGTTATTTTATCAAGGCAGATGTGAGCTTGGTTGCACGTGTTCACAGACTTCAAAGTTGGGCTTCTTTCACATATTGTCCAAGGGGACCTGCCAGATGGTTTTCCCTGTCTCAGTTGACTTTCAGAGAGGACTACCTCCACCTGCTTCTCAGAAAAGACCCTCCTGAAAATGTTTGTGTTTCTGGTGGGACTGAGTTTAATCTGGGAGAAAGCCATAACTGTCCAAAGACTGCCTGGGAGATGAGGACTGAACTCCTTTCACACCACACAGCATTGCAGCCTCTCAGCAGAGGCCTGTGGCCACAGCCAGGCAGCCACACTGCTGCCAGCATCACTCCTGTGCCGCCGGTAACAGGGGACCCTGTTCTCTGGGGCTGCTGATCTGTCACCTTCCCCCGCCTCTAATATTTACTGAAAACGATCCTGCGGTGACAGATCTATTTCTGTTTTTGTTCTCTATAACATACCTGCCAGACTGCCCCAGGCGACTGAGGAATTTGTAATAAAGGCAATGTTTCCAAACTAAGCTTGGTGCTCTCCTGCCAGCAGCACTTCCAGCCAGCAAAGACCAGGACCCTGTTTATCCAACCCAGTTAGAGACTGGATAAATATATGACTTTTTTTCATTTTGGCTCTAAGTTTTTGTAGAGAGGTTTTATTTGCTTTCACTCTTTTTGCATGACCCGTTTCAATTGTGTCTTTGTTCACTGATGTATGCGGTGAGGGGCAATGACTTGGGCAAGGATATTCAGTGGCTTGGTTGCACATTCCCTGCTTGAAACTGCGGGTAAAGCCATGTTATTCGACTTTTCCAAAATGCTGGGAAAACAGAATGGGGCTGGGTGGTAGGGTATGGCATCCTCCCTCTGTGTGCTGTCCCTGGCATGGGCTCAGCAACCATCTGGTTGTGCCACAGCTGAGCCTTTCCTTCTTCTCCACAGACACATAGAGAACTGGAAGAACTTGCAGACACTGAACGCCGTTGACATGGAGCTGTACACGGGACTCCAGAGGCTGTGAGTATGTCCTGTGCATCAGGGAGGGGAATGTGCCTGGGCAGCCCCTTCCTTCCAGCAGAGCCACGGCTTCCTTCCCTCTCCAGCCTCCATGCTGCCAGTTTAAGCTGCTGGATCTACTGTGTTTTGCTATGGGAGTCCATAAAATGGAGATGAAATGCTTTTTGGTCTTGGCTGGGTCTGAGAGAAGGAGGATTGCTAGCTCTTGACAGCTCTGTCAACACACATCAGCCCTGACCTCTCCTCTCCCCTGCTGTTCTGGTTCTGGGCTTATGTGTTGCTCTGACTCATTCCAGCCCCACAATGTAAAATTCCAGCTGTCTCCACCAATCCTTCATTTCTGGGCTCTTGGTCCTCGTTTAGTGCAGTTACCATCATGGTGGTGCTGTGCAATAAGGGAATTGCATCTCCCTGCACAGCTCTCTGAGCATGGAGAGAGGTCAGTTTTGTGTGTCATGGAAGGGAAACCAAGGGATTGAAGGGACTTTGCATATGCTTAGGAAGCCTGGCCAAGCAAGGATGCCACCCAATCTCTTAATTCCCCATCCTACATCCTCTGGAACTGTGAGTACCCTGGATGCTGTGTATGTGAGATGCAGAGTGTTGCTCAGGGCTAATCAGAGACTAATAATGTGTTTCACTGGGAGCTTTACAGTAAGTGCAGCTCCCATGTGGGCTGGAGGAGCTGTATGGGGCTGAGCACTCAGTAACCAAATTCCAGCAAGCTGCACTTTTAACACACAAAACCCTTGTAAGCTGGCTGTTGTTCTCTCCTCACCTAACAAAGCAGCAGAGACAGCAGATATTTACAGAATCACAGAACACACTGAGCTGGAAGGGACCTACAGAAACCATGAAGTTTAACTCCTGGCCCTGCAAAGGACCATCCCCAATAGTCACACCATGTGTCTGAGAGTATTGACAAATCCTATCAATATCCTTGTATCACAGTTCTGACAGAGCTTTTCTAAAGTAGGCTGTGGAAAGGATTCTTCTCCCTTCAAGATCTAGAATTCCCTATGGAAAATTCCCTTCCTTATCAGAGCTGCAAGCAGCAGGGTTTCCTCTTGGGTATGAAGATGGGAGAGGACTTTGCTGTGGTTAGGTTTGCTGCACAGTCCTGCTTGTGGAGATGTGGGGAGAGCAGAGGAGAGGAGGTGGCCTGTGCCTCCCCCCATCAAGCCTTGGTGGATGTGGGAGCAGAGCCTCTCCCAGAAGCTGCTCCACACTGAACCTGGGCCGTGTTACCACGTCAGATGGAGATGAAAAGCCCAAATTCCTCTTTGCTCCTAGCTCTGTGGCTGGTGGAGGCTGCCCTGGGTGTGATGTCCCAGATAGAGGAAAGCTGAGTCTGTCACTGCTGTGGTGTTCCATCAGGGCTGAACTTAAGGCTGCCCTGGGTGTGATGTTCCTCCTGGGAACGGTGGGGCTGGAGTCACAGCACACCTGGTGCACTGAGCAGGGCTTTAGAGCAATTGTCTGCCTGGACTCCATTGCCACCTTCTGCATCTCTCCACAGGACAATCAGGAACTCAGGACTACGAAACATCCAGCCGCGAGCCTTTGCCAAGAACCCCCACCTGCACTACATGTAAGTGCCAGCTCCTCCTGTCCCCTTTTGCCTCTTCTCCCTGTGGAAACGTGGTTCCCAAGGCAGATTCCCAAAGTGCCTGCGGGGGACAGCAAGGAGAGGGAAGGGGAATGCTGATGGGGGAAAAGAGAGGCAGAGGTGGGAAAGGGCAGGAGATGGAAAAGCAAAATGCACAGGGAAGTGGAATGGGCTGCAGTGCAGGGTGGGGAGAGCTTCTGCTGCGAATCTGGGGGTTTGGGTTCCTAAAAACTGGCCTGCCTTAGATGGCCACTTTAAAGAGCTCTGGCTGCATCATCACCAGCCTGGGGGCTGCTGCACATTTCCCTTTCTGTGGAGCTTGGGGGTGGCCCCCCCTGCCCCAGCACACAGCCAGAGCCTGCCCTGCTCATTAGTTTTTAACCAAAGGCCGCTTTTCTGACACAGATCCTGGGTATGGGGCTGCCAGCTCTGCTGCTAATTATTGACTTCTTAAACTGGTGTCTGCAGTGGGCACGGGGTAGGGATGTTTTGTGCCAGAGAGGCTGGAGCCCTGTTACCCTGGGACATGGCACAAGTGTCCATGGCATTGTCAGCTGGAGAGTGGTGTCACAGGGAATTTCCACATCCCTGAGGCCAAGGGCACCGGTTTCTTTTCTAGATGTGTATTTACTTTTCCCAAAGTGATAAAGCAAAGCCTGAATTTCAAGGCCACTGTGCAAGGTGCTCCGTGGGCTTGAAATATTCTGTCCAAGTGACTGTGTCTAGGATCAAAGCCCTCTCTGCTCCACTGTAGATGTGAAAGGTGGAAAGGGTTTGGTGAGAGGCCCGGGCCTCGGGCACGAGCTGATGGGCTGAATGGGAGGCTGTGTTTATCCCTGCTTTCTGGAAAGCAGTGCTAGTGGCTTCTTCAGTGAAAAAGTGCATCCATTTGAGTGTGTGGGTGCACTGGGCCATCGATACAGACTTGTTCCTGGGGCAAGGAGATGGATGCGACCTGCAGAGAGGGATAGATTTGTCTTTTGATGTCTGCTCAGAGATGATGTGAACTGAAAAACCCCAAAAGCTTCCTTTTTGGAAAACCATTTACAGTTGCTAAGTGACAGTAAAGTACTTGCTAAATAGAAGATCTGCAGTACGAAAAGGGCATGAATAGTTGAGGGCATTGTGAGCATGAACTGAGCCTTTTTGAGCTTAAAGAATTGCATATCTTCATAATAAACCCTCGTTAATACTGACCACTGGGATATTCCTGATTTCTGCTCTTTGTTATTTTGATTTGCAGCATTTGTTTTGTGTTTTCTGTAGTTGTTTGTTCTTGGGAAGCTTTCTCTCTGAACCACTCTCAATTGATTTTTTTTTATTTTTTTTGAGGGTTGTTTGTCAATTGTGCAGTTGCTGTTTATGTATCTAGCAGATAAAATGAATAACATTTGATTCCTGATGAAATTAGTTTGGATGTCGTAGGAGTTTAGAAGGCCACGTATGCTTGCTTTGAGGCTGAATGTGCCATTAATGTGTACACAGGCAATTGTTGCTGCTTTTCCCCAAAGTGTTTGTTTTTGTCTTTTGGAATTACTTTTGTGAGCGGAAAAAAACCCCACATCCATCTTCTGTCAAGAGTTAGGATTGGTACGTGGTGATGAAATATGTGTTTGTTTACTGCTCGGGCCCTGTAAGATTGATCATGTTCTTAACATCTTTCTTTCCTTGCCTTTTGGAGCTCGAGGCGAGTAAGTATATTATTTGCTTGGTGTTTGCTAGTGGGTTTTGATGCTGTTCCTGTGACTTGGCAGTGTGGATGTTCCCCGTGGGGGATGCTGGACAGTCGAGGATGGAGACCCGGTGCTTGCAGAGCTGGTGACTCCCTGCTGCTTCCCAAAGGCTCTCAGACCATGATGCCACCACTGCTCCCTTGCAGCCAGGGTGACTCCCGAGGCTCTGGCAGGTGCCTGGTGCCACCTGGCATCCCCTCCATGGCCTCAGCGCTCTGCCAGCACATCAAGGTGCCTCCTTGGCTGCTCTGCCTCCCTGGGAGCTCAGCTCGAAGGCCTGACATTTTCTGCAGCCTCTGCACGTAGGAGCCAGGGATAAAAGGATTAATGGAAATGTCACTCTGCTGTAAGTCTTGGGCTGCTGTAGCCAGGTACTGTAGTGGATGGGAGTGAAGGATACTGTCCCAATCCTCTCCTGATGGGTGGTGTGCAGGGCTGGACTGTGGGATGCTGCTTAAGGCTTGTTGGGTTACTGTTACCCATTTTCACTGCCACTCTGGTTTTCTTTCTCCTTTGGTGGCTGTTTGGATGGGTGCTGGTGGAGCTGAGTCAATAAGATGACAAATGTGTCTTATAAATGACAGACTGTCTTCACTGCCAGGGAGGGCTGGCACAGGGTGGTGGGGGCCCCAGGCTGGACCTCTGCAGGGTGTTACAAGCTGGGTCTGAGCAGTTTTTCACTTGAAGCTTGTGTACAAATTCTGAGGCCTCCAAAGCTTATTTCCACCCCACACACGCCTCCCTTCCCATCCTGGGTTAAACTGAAACTTCCTGCTGAACTGAGTTTTTTCCCAGTGCCTTTCAGCAGGGTTTCCTCCTCTCAGATGGGCCAGATAGCTCTGCCTTCTCCCAGTAACATCTATTTCTGGCCCTTCCTCTGTGCACGCGCTTGTCTTCAGCCCCCAGCTGTGCAATCACAAGCAGATCACTTATCCCAGCTCTAATTGCAGCAGCTCAGGTTTGTGAGGGTTTGGGTGAAGCTTGGCTTGGTTTTTTCCCCCCCTTCCCCATCACAGAGTCAGGAAGGAAAGGCAGGAAACCCATGAAGGGAATTTTCAGCATTCAGATGCTCAAGTGATAGACCTCAGGGTGCTCCAAAGTGCAGCCTGGCAGGGTCATGCCTGTCCTTTTAAGGTTTGAAATTAGATGTAGTAAGTGCAAGGGGCTTGAGGCCGGCAAAATCAGTGGATGGGTGGTGGGTGACTGTGAGCCAGAGGTGTGAATCGAGAAATAGCTTTGGTTTCCTCTTCCTTTTCCTTGAATGAGGACAATTAGGGTTCCATGGCTTGTCTGATCATTGGTGATGTGAAGCCTATCACTGATACAAAGACAATCCAAAATATGACAGTGGGTTTTGCAGAATGGATCTACCTCTTCTGCTAGTGGTTGGGCTGAGACAGTTCAGTCCTTCTAAAACAAATACTGGCTGGGTGCTAACTGTGTCTGATCTGGATATCTTCCAGTGTCCCTTACCTGAGATCCTCTCACTGTGAGAAGTTGCATTGGTAGGTTCCTGGTCCAATCTCTGTGCTTGTTTGACAGCCCTTTGGCTATTACAGGGCTGGTCCTGGGCAATCTCATGCACTGGATGAGGGGACCAACAGGTCCAGGCTGTGGAAGGCTGAGCCTTTGTAGCCAAGGTTTCTAGATGTTAGTATTAGCAGGTGATGCAGCTGAACAGAGGAAATGTTTGTGTTGACAGAAAACCCCAGTTTTTAGCTTGAGGCTGTGCAAGAAAACTCTGGGATGGTATGGTTCCTAAATTTGAGGTATATAAACCATCTGAGTACATATATACTGTGTTGCTGTGTTTAGCACAGCTTAGTGAGGAAAGAAACTTGCATGCTCTCACTCTCTCTGTCCTCCTAATGACACTGGAGACCTTTGGCCAATTTATTTGAACTTGATAGAGGGTTACAAGTTGTGAGGTTATTGACTTCCTATGCATATCATGAAACTAGGCAGAGGCAGAGTAAAATAGAATTGTTGTAGTGCCTTGTAAGGAAGAATCCAGTATTAACATGCTCCTCATAAGGCACTGGGAAATCCACAGGAGAACTGAGCTTCACAGTGCACCAGGAATTAGTGCATGGGGGGAGGACAGGCCCTTCCCTGGCTGTGGGACAGGAGAGCAGGGTCCCAGCAGGCTGTGCCTGCAGCCAGACCAGTCGATATTTGCAGTGCCTGAGTCACCCTTTCCTGGGAGCAGGTACTTAAGAGGATGTGATTCCCTCTGAATGTTTTCCTGGGCGGCTGTGCACTCAACCAGCCAGTCAGGAGGCACTGCCTTGTATTTGCAGAGGGTAATTGTGCACACCTTATTTATTGTGTAGTAAAGAAAACAAATTAAGGCTGTGTAATTACAGACACAGGCATGCTTTTAAATAAGGCTTAAGCAGTCAGATTTCTATTTAGAAAATTAATAATTGCCATTTCTGTCTGCATCAGAGGCTCTTCTTAAACTGTCTTCTGGAGGTTTATACATGCTCAAAATTAGTTTGTGGGCCAGCCCAAACACAGCTTCTATCAGAGCACTCTCAGTGCTGTCTGCCAGAGTGAGGACAGGGTTAAAGATCAAGCCTTCCCATCCAGTCTTCACCCACAGGTCTTAAAGATGCTGTTTGTAATTGTTTTTTGAGTATGGCATGGTCAGATGGCCAGCTTCACAGATGTTTTCATCTGTGTGATCATGTTGGTCTCTTTCTCCCCAAAACGAGGACTGGGGAATAACTGGAAGGTGCTGGCAGGAATGCTGCAGGGATCTTCAATGCTTTGCCTGTTGAAAGACTGAGCTGGATGATCCATGGGCTTCTTTTCATGGACAAATTTGAGCTGTGATTAATCTGGAGCTTCCCAGAATGTCCTTTGTAGGTTGTGGTGTTTTCTGAGGATGGGGTTGGCTTCAGTGTTCTGGTTTGGCTCAAGGCAGTTGTGTAGTGTCAGATGAACTGGTACCTTGGTGTTGAACGTGGTTTGTAGCTCTGGCATGGGGATTCCCAGAGTCATGTTACAGGTCTAGGTTTAGACAGGAAAAACAAAAGGCTGCATCCCCTGAAAATTAAGGGGGTTGAGGTAGAATGAAGTTGGTGAGGTCAGTGCTGTGTCAGGACAGGACTAGTAACACTCCAGAAACTGAGGCCTGTGTGCAGGCAACCCTCTGCAAGGTTGGCAAGCTTCACTTTCTTTGCTCTGTGTGTCTGGGAGTTTGATTGAGATATTACACTAAATACAGAAATAAACAAAGTATCAGATGCCTTGAGGGTCACTTTCCCCTGCTCAGTGGTTAGTAATCTGTTGTCTTGCTCTGAAAGAGCCATTCTTAGATATAAATCAGGGTTAAACTCTCTTTATCTTGCTCTCTTCCATAATCAGTTCCAGGCCCTGTGCCTGCCTGCAACCCTCCACTTGATTCTGGATGTCCTATTAACCTTTTGCCTCCTCCCTGATGGTTTCTTCCTACTTTGTCCTCTCACCACTGCACTGCTGTCATACCCATCCTGTCAGTCTCCTCCTGACCCAAGTCTTGTGTTTGAATTGGCCTTGATTTCCCATCCATGCTCCTGAGTCCATGCAGCCTCACGAGGCCATGTGTGTGTGTCAGCGGGCACGGTGTGTGACAGTGTGTGAGCTCTGAGTTCACTGGGAAGGTGGAGTAAAATGCACTTACCTAAACCACCTTTCGAAAGTTTAATTTGTTTTGTTTTGCATTTCCTAAATAGGAGCTAGATTTCACCATGAATATAGACAAAATAAAAAGTATGAGAAAGATTTAAGCAGCCTGTAAGTTCCATTAGGTGAATATTCCTTTACTATCCCTAAGCAGGCAGTGGCTTGGGTACCTTCTGGTTCCCATTTGTACTCTAAGGATGTTCCTGCTCCAGTCCCTTCTAAGATCAAACCACTGTGCTCTGATTTACTTAGGGAGGCATTTTTCCCCTTATGTCTCCAGCCCTATCAAATTCTGGGCATGCCTACAGCACAGCCACTAAAATAAACAGCTGTAGCATCTCTGCTTCCATAAACTTTCCTGTTCTGCTCCCCATCTGCTTTGTCCCCTGGATGCCAGTGTAGTGCAGGTCTTTGCTGATATGCTAATTTGCAGCAGGGGTTTGATGGCATGTTTATTCCCAGGTTACTGCCGCAGGTGACTGATAAGAGTTAGCTGCTGCTGTTCCTTCTGCTGCAGTGGCAGAGGTAGGTCCTGCGTTTTACCAGCCACTGTGCACAAGGCCAGAGGAGACACCAGTTCCCTGCAGGACTGTGGCTTCCCTTCAGGCTGGGTTGAAATGATTTGACCTGCATTCAGAGGGCTGGGTAACTAATTCCTGGCTGCAGGCTGCCCTGCTTGGCTGTGGGGAGTTTATTGTACTGTGATGGAAGGGGAGGGGTGAGTTTGTGACTGACTCGCTCATTTGTGACTGACGTACTCTGGTGGGACCTGAGAGAGAGTTTCCAACTCAAGCACTTCATGCTTTGTGCCAAGATTTGTCCTGCTTCAGTTCCCCATCTTAAAACCTGGAATAACATTTATTTTTCCTGCTTTTATTTGATGCATTTGAGGCACAACACTTTGTATGATTTCTAATGAAACCTGGCCTTGAGCTGTGGGATGCTGTTGCAATGTAAGATGAGTTACAGTAATTCTGTCACAAATAAGTTTTGTATACTCGGATTCTTGTGTAATGTCTACCACTCTAGTTCCTGGGCTCTCAGGATTTTACTGTGGGTTTGTCTCTCCTTCCTTCCTTTGAAATGCTGAGATGATCTTTCCAGTTACATTGTGAGAGTTATTTCCCTTTATGAAATTTGATCAATTGTCTTTTGACTGACATGTGAAATGGGCAGCTGTGGTTTTTGAAAAGGTCCTGTTTTTTCCCATCTAGTCTTTAAAAAAGTCTGCAGGCAATGCTGGGAATGTTTAAAATGAAGTTGTTCCTACAATGATGTGAGGTTTGTTTTATGTGGATGTGGGATTTTGTATTTATATTTTTGTTTGCTTGAGGTTTTTTGTGCTCTTTGTTTTGTTTTTTTTTACAAGATTGGAGTAAAATGTGAGCTTCAGACAAGTTGGTGGGTTTGGGGGAGTGAGCCTTTGACCTAATCTTTGCTGTTCAACAAGGGCCTGATGGATATCTTGTGGTGAGCTCCCCCTGAAAGAGAAGCACAACATTCCTCCTGGATGTGATCCTGAAAATGAGACATAGTTGTACCTTGGTGAAAGCTCACCACATCTCAGGGACCACCACTAGCACAGAATTAGCTGATTTCTGGAGATTTGGGCATGACAAGGAATGAGTTTTGTTTCCAGGCTCCTGAGATCACTGCAGCAGGGATGGGCTCCAGAAAGAGCCTCTGATTGTCCCTCTCGCTTCCTCCCCAAACCCTGCTCTGCAAAGCATTTTTTACCTGCCTTTGCAGGTGTGAGAGGGGCTGCAGAGGGAAGAGGAACCCTCCCTGGGAGGGGGTACCTGAGGACATAAAAACCTGCTTGAAAGCTGCTGGGGGAGTGAACAGTCACGGCAGCATGAGTGGAAGTTAAGTGACCACAGAAGTTACCTGTCCTGGGATTTTTCTTTCCATGATCCTGGTTTACTAAGAGTATGATTACAGGGCTGGTTTTCCCTTTTTGATATACTGGCAATAAGCACCAGGGCAGAAAAATAGAAACATTAAAATCATATGGTATTTGAGCAATAAGATACGACAGGGCATGAATGATGGGACATTAATTCATGATGGTGTGTGACAAGGCAGGAATTTAAATGTCATAAGTTAGGCAGTCGTGAGTTTTATTTGAATTATAAAATTTTATTGGAATACTGGTCAAAGGGTGGAGTTTTCCACCAACCCCTTCCCTTATTTGTATTTGGGAAGGGATGAGGTGTGAATTACGTCGGATGCTGGGGTGTTTAGAGGGCTGCCAGTGAGAGCCAGAGGTGTGTCTCCCAGGGGAGCTGTGGGTGACGGTGTCTTTAGCCATGCTGCTGCCTGAGGATGGCCGTGTTTCATGCCTGCTGTTCTCCAGCGTGCCTGCAGCCAGGCTCGGCAGGGAGCTGCGCTGGTGTCCCGGTGTCCCTGGGGCCGTGCCCGGTGCCCTGCGCCCCGCGGGCTCTTCAGCACCACGGACAGGTCCCTGCGGCTCTGCCCCGCTCCCCGCAGCCGCCCGGCCTCTGACCCAGCCTGCCCTGGAACCTCCCGGCCCCCCCGCCCTGCCAGCCCAGCCTGCAGTGTGCTCCCTGCCTCTCCTGCCCTTCCCTTGGAGCAAGCTCCTCCACCTTCCAGCCCCAGCCTGGCTCTCGGGGTGCCTGTGCTCTCCTGGCTGCAAGCTGGCTCTAGGCACGGGTGGCAGCTTGCCTGTGGGGTGCCCAGGCTGCTTTCACTGCCAGCAGTGCCTTTTTTCTTCCACCTCTCCTGCTGTGCAGCTAGCCTGCCCAGCTGCCTGTTTGACAGCTGCAATACCTGCAATATCCCTGGAAATGCTCAAGGCCAGGCTGGATGGGTCTCTGAGCAGCCTGAGCTGGTGAAAGGTGTCGGGCCCATGGCAGGGGGTTTGGAATGATATGATCTCCACGGTCCCTTCCAACCCAAAGCTCTCTAAGATTCTGTGGATACTAACTTTCTGAGCTGCAGTGATTCCTGGCACTGGCTGTGCTCTGCAGCGTGAATGGATTTGTTTTACAGCACCACTACTCGGGTGCTGTCTGGGGGTTTCTCACATGAGTAGTTCTCTAGGACATCTGCCATCCAACCTCCCTGCAACCGCAATCCATGGGCTTTGGCTAAATGTTTGCTGTATCCAGTTGTGCGTGTTGATAATTGTGGGTAATTTGCTGTCTCAGAATAATGAAGGAATGCCTGCTGCACTCCGAAGCACTCAGTGCTTTGTGGTGGTTAGTCTTTTCATTTGAAAATATTCCTCACAGTGACCAGCAAAAGATACTTCTTTTTAAGAACATAATGTATTGAGAAGAATGGGTAAAATGTAACTTTTGTGTGCAGACATTCCTGTTTATTTTGACTAACTGTCGAAGGCAAAGTGTGTTTCTGCTTTGGGAGTGATTATAAGTGTGGAGTGTAGTGAGCAGGCTTCACTGGGCTCTGGCTGGATGAAGTCACCACCAGTTCCCTGTCCCCTCAGCCAAGCATGCCTTGGGCTGTCAGGAGGCACATCATGCCACGGCTCACGTGTGGCTGCAGGCAGGTCTCTTCTCAGAGCATGATTCCTCCCTGTGCTCAGGTGTGTCCCTCACCTGCTGTCTCCCTGCTCCCCATGCCCACCCCACGGACATGGTGGGGAGGCAGCAGCCTGGCAGGTCCTGCTTGGTGCTGTCTGTCTCCCAGGCTGAGTGTTTTTGTGTCATTTGATGAGGAGTAGCTGGAGCATGTCAGCCTCATCTCCCGCTGCGGCCAGGAGGCTCCGTGCAGCCTGAGAGGTGGCAGCTGCCATCTCTGCTGGCACGCTGATGGCTTGGGCCCTTCGGTTCCCCTCGTGTGCACCTCCCTGTGCTGGCCCACTGCCCCTGCCTGTCCCCAGCTCTGGTCCCTCGTGGTGCCCAGCTGCTGCTCCCAGGGCTGGGAGTGCAGGTAGCTCTGTTCCCCGCCGAGGTGGGGCGAGTGCTGCAGGCTAATGGCAGGCTTTCTTTTCATTAGCTGCTGTAAACACAGGGCTCTGGCAGCAGCCTGCTTTTCTGAGCTCAGGAAGACCATTTTTCCTTTTATCTATAATTTAGTGAAGTGTCAAGCCACAGAAGTTTTAATGATAATAAGCAGCAGAGGAAATTTATTTATTCGCTGTGAAGGTGGGTTTCGTTCCAAGGTTGGATTTTTTCACATTTCCCTCACAAGAAATGTTGCCTGCTCATGTAACCTTGCTCCCAGTGTGTTCAGGCTACCTTCCCCTAGAAGCTCAGCACAAATTTCCTGCTTGGCTAATTGGCTTTCCAACCCCTCTCCCCAACATGATGCTGGGGCCGAGCAAACTGGGAAAGGAGAAGCAAGGAAAATACAGTGAGATGGGAGCATTTATGTGCTTGGTGAGGTGCAATGGGATTCACGAGTTTCCCATCTTCCTCCTGTTGCTGTGCATCTCTTACATCTGCTTCCCAGACTCTGTGATGGATTTGACTGCTGAGGAAAATCAGGGAAGGGCTTTTTTGGGATGACATGTAGCGCTTGCCTTCTGTCAGCCTATGAAGATGCCAGTGCTGACTGGAGATAAAAAGTGGATTGATGTCTTTGTGGAGGGACCAGGGCTTCTTCCTGAGGTGCAGGAAGGCAGAGAATAGAACTCTGGGCTGGCCAAAGAGGAGCAGGGGATGGGATGAGTCTGTGGCAGGGACAGGGGCCAGGCTGGAGAGAGAAGGTTACAACGAGGGATTAGAGCAAGGAGTCTTTAGGGAAGAAATGGAGGGTGGAAGGGGGATGGGGTGTAGAAGAGGTGACAGGGAAATGGATCTGGAGAGGGAGGATTGACTGGGGAAGGGAAGGAGCACGTGTGTGTGGGAGATGTGCAGGCGGAAGCAAGTGTAAGGAAGAAATGGATTTGCTAGGAAATACGTGGGAACTGTGTCTCTGAATTAACCAGAACCTTCCTCACCCCTTTCGATGTGGCTTTGGAGGCAATATTAGAGTCTTCCTAATTATTTTTCTTGGACGAGTTTTGCTATCCTGATGATATTAATTATTCTTAAAGGTCAACAGCACTCACTTGAATCCCCTTCTGTTCTATCATGTAATCAGTTAATTAATTGGAAACCATTTAGCAGAGTCTGCCGAGAGCTTAGCCTGCCGTATGCCCTGTTGTTTTGCTATTGCTGGATATATATATATATATGTGTGTGTATATATATATATATGTAACTTTTTTTTTTTTTTTTTGTATTTATACCCTTTGCTTTCTTTAGAGGCCCTGCAGAGCTTTTGGTACCATCCCCAGTGCATCCCAACCTCTGGCACCCCTCCCTGAATCAGGAAAGTTGGGGCTCAGGCCCAGCTGTTAGTTTTCTCTTTGCTAACCCCTTTGAGGTTATTCAAGGCTCATTGCTTTCTGGGCATCCAAGTAGGTGTGGGTATTTGAATTTTTTTTTTTTATATAAATTTGATGTAAGAGCCCTCTAGCAGCTGAGATCACAGTTCTCGTTCAGGAGGAAGAGGGAGGGCCAGAACCTGTCCCAACACATCTGTGCTTGATGAGCTGGCATTGAGGCTCTTGTGTGGACCTTGTCCAGCTTTCCCAGTGTCTGCCTGGGAATTTGGAGTGACCTCCGGGCTGGGTGGTACCTCTGATGAGCACCGGTCCCTATTGCTGCAAGGATGTTCATAGAATCATAAAGTTTGGAAAAAACCTCTAATATCATCCAAGTCCAATTATAGTGTACTCAGAGATGCTGGGAAATGCCCTGTGGGCATTTCTCTCCTTCCCATGCCATCTCCTCAAGCTGTGCCTTGCCACAGCTCTGAGCTTTTCTCTCACACAGAGAGATGGGGTTGGCTCTGGGTTCACTGGAAACCTGTGAGCAGGAGGCATTCCCCAGTTGTTCTCTGTTCCCAGCTTGAAGAACAATGCAGTTTGAAGCAAACAGGGTCGAATAAACCCAGCCCCTTGCTGGAGCTGGCAGCTGGCAGCCCTTGTCCTCAGCCGGCACACATCTCCAGTGCTACTTCTGTATGCCAGAGCAGGAGGAAAGCCCAGTGTACTGTAATATTTCGGTCTAATGGATCTAGAATTGCAGCAGCTTGGGACAGAAGAGATGAGGTGGGGGCAGTGCAGCCCTGAGGACCTCTTGGCTGCAGGAGGGCAGCTATGGGGGAGGGCTCTCGCCTATTGCAAGTTGGTTTTTCTTTTCCTTGAGCAGAAGCCTGGCCTATTCTGTGGATGCTGCTGGACTCTGCCCTGCAGGGAAGCTGGCAGCCAAAGGGAAAACAACTGCAGGGCTGACCTAGCTTTTAACCTTTCCTCAAGTCCTCTGAGAGTCCAGATGTCTTTGGAGAAGAGCAATGGAAACTGCACACAACAAGGGCGAGATGAGTGTAGTGCAGAGGGACAGATCCCTGCATCTGATCTGCCTCCAAGCACAGGGGACAGTGTGACCCACGTCTGGTGACGCCTTCCCATCTGTACCATGTGCTGAACCGAAACTGTGAGCAGCAATAAACTCTGAGGGGTGATTTGTCTCTGAACAAAGCTTTGTGCAGCTGGGAGATGCCTCAGAAGGGAGGACTTAGAGGCTGTGGAAGTGACATGGGGTAGGAGATGGCATTTAAAATAAAGGCTGGGCTGGGTTGAAGGCAGCAGCAGGACATGCACTGCAGAGGCACTGGGAAGAGAGGCATGGGACAGATGTGCTGCTGGCACTGGCTGTGGGAGCCCTGTGACAGAGGTGTGGTGCCTTAATTCCTTCCCACTTGTTCTGAAGCTTTTGTTTTTTAATGCTGTTGTTTAAAGAACAATGCAGGAGAGCAGCCCCTTCACCTCCCTCAGCCCTGTTTCAATGTGAATTTGAAAACCAGGGTCCTGCAGCTGAGAAATCTGGAGGGGGCTGGTGGTTCCTCTCTCCCTTCCAGGACCAGTACCTCCCTTCCAGGACCAGTGGTGTGCATGTGGAATGGCAGAGACTCTTCTCGTGTGTCACCCACGATGATCCCTCTCTCCTCTCTGGTGCAGGGTGCTCTGAGGTTGGGAACTTATTGCAGATTCTGACTCTAGCCCTAGAACAAGAAATTGTCTGTGGGGAATGAGATGATTGTCATGGCACCTGCTGTGTGACATGTGTCTTATAAGGTACAGGACAGGACCTGTGGACAGGAGAAAGTTTTGCTACCCAAACACACAAAGGAAGATTGAACCTTTTGGAGACTTTTTGGTTCTGCTGTTTGGGGTCAGAGAAGCCCTGGGTGTTGCTTAAGGAGCAGAACTGAGCTGTAGGTAATGCCAGACCATGGCTGAGGACCTCTGATAATTGTCTCACTCCTCCACTGCACCAATATATGTGTCCTGGTGCTGAGCCTGAGCAGGGAGCAAATCCAGGAGAGCTGCTGGCAGCTATGAAATCTCAGGCTGACCAGTTTAATGCCACGTCCTGTTCTGCTCACTCTGCTTTGCAGGCACGTGAGGCTTGCATGCACTTGGCAGTGCCTGGTCCTTTTCCAGGCTATCTCAAGTGTGTCCTGCTGGGATTTGGGGCTGAGCTATTGGAAATTCCAATTGAGTCTAATATTTGCAGAGCCTGATTTGTGGGGAGGCCTGTCCTGCCATGGCTTCTGGGACTTGTTGGGGTAATTTTAGCACATTCATTAAGGGAGGACAGTACATTTTTTCCTTTAATGAGCAAAGCTGCTTACTAAACAGGAAGAGGAGGGAGGGGGCTGGGGAGGGCAGGGAGGGTGATGGGGAGTGTAACAGTGTTTTTAGAGGTCATTGGAGTCATCTGGCAGGGTTAAGCAAGCCCCAGAGTGACTTTCCAGCGTTTCTCTGGTTCAAACCCAAAGATTTAGCAGCTTAACTTGCTGCAGATACGAAGCCTGAACGGAGCTGCCCCTACAGCAGCATGTGGGGCTGTGACATTCTCTTCTCCTGTGGCCACCAGCACCCAGCTAAGGCTGCAGTGAGCTGTGAGCTGATGGGGAAGCTCCTGTTGTGTCCAGATATCAAGGGAGTCACATGCAGTGCCACCAGCATATCCAGCACTGGGGACTGCAGCTGAGGATGTGCATCTCTCCTCTCACTCCTGCCAGGCTCATGCTCCCTCAGCCCCAGCTGCTCTGGGAAGTTAATCCCTCCCAGTCAGGATTTTCATAGTGGCAACATGTTATTAAAATGTGTGAAAAACTTCTCCCATGCAGAAATAAATGTGTCAGCTTGGAAACAAGGGCAAGTGGAGGATGGAGCTGCGTGGAGGAGGGACAGGTGCACAGGGTCCCTCCCCAGCAGCAGCGTTTCTGCCATTGCGTTGAGCTGAACTGCATAAAATAACTTACAGTTTAATTACAGGGGCTCCTGCTTGTTGGTGTCATTAATGAGGCAACTGGCTTAATTTAGCTGAATAAAAATGGCTTTAATAGTGGAAACACTTTTGGCTGCTGGGTAATTAAGGGAAAAGAAAAAATGCTGTCTCCTCTTGCATTAAAGTCCACTTGTTCTGGTCCACACGGATCTGGAGTCTTCTTTGTTCCACCCTCACCCATCCCTTTTTTAATGCCAGGGGCTCGTTCAGGACTCCATGGGGCATTCCCTGGCCCCATCTGTCACTCATGCTGTGACAAAATGGCAAAGGTCACCTCCCCTCCCTTCTGGTCACCAGCAAGGTTTTGGCAGTGCCTGCAGGAGCTGTGGGAGAGCGTGTGGGACGTGGTGTGTGCCCTCCTCAAATGCAGGAGGAGGATGGAGGGAGAGAGCGAGAGCTGGGATTTGGCTGTCACTCGGTGGTACCAGCCTGTCCTTGAGGTGTGCAGTGAGGTGCTGGTGGGGATGGGAGCAGGAGCCTTGGGAGCACAGCTGCTGTAGCAGGAGGATTGTGGTGTTGAACCTGAGCCAGGGGTGGGTTGGGTGGCTCTGCCCTGGACCCGGGTCCAGGTGAGCTCTATCCAACCCTCTCTCCCTCCTCAACTCCTTTTAGAGGCAAAAGCAGCCTGGCAGCTACTTCTAGAGACTGTCTCCATGGAAAAGAGCATCTTGTGAGTGATGGAGAAAATGTCCCATGGCAAAGAAGCAGTTTGAGTATGTTCCAGGAGTGCTGATGGCAGATCTGTCCTGGGAGAGACAGGCTCCTGTTCATTGCTGAGAAATATGCAGGGAAGGCATTTTGCTTCGCTCTGCCTGCGTTTCCTTGACGTGTGATGTGCTGTATTTTGTTACAGGTGGAGCTGATGCATAGGCTGTTAGAAAGGTTGTCTGGCACACTGCTACAGGACTGCTTCCACTTTCCTATAATTCTGCCAAATTTTAATTGCTCAGGCTGAAGTTTTCTGTGTTGGGTGTCTGCTCCTGGCTGATTCTATTTTTTATTATTTCTTTCTAGTTTCACATAAGAGATTTCTCATATGTTTGAGATGGTAGAAGGGAGGTTGGGAAAAAGCTGTTTTACTCAAGCTGGAAAATGCTGGTGATGCTGCTGTTACAGAACATTTTCACCCTCCTTTTGTGAAGGGAAAGAAATCTTGTCAAAGGACAGATTTTTTTTGGAAGACTTGGTTTTGCTCAGAGATATCTTAGGTCAGCAGAATGGCTCTTGGTCCAGTTGGAGGGGAGAAGTTGTGCAAAGGATCAGGAATGAGTAAGGGAGAGGAGTAGCAGCTCTTATTTGGACACTGCTGTTGGTGTGGGAGCGTGCACAAGTGGAGAAGATGATAGGAAATTTGGGCATGGGTAAGGAAATTGAGGCTGAGAAATATTTGGGAGTGGATGGAGATCAATGAGTAGTGCGGTTCAGCCAGCAAGGAGGGAGAAGGAAATGGGCCAGGAAGGAGAGAGCTGGCACTGCCCAGCCACGGCATAAGAGGATGGGGGCTCTTGTCACTCCAGTAACCGGGATTTGGAGGTGGCAACAGACTCTAAATGCTCTAGGAAGGCGGAATGAGCCTTTGAGAGGCTTTGATTTGGAGCTGTGAGATGTTCTACATGTAAGTGCCTTGATTTTCCCAACCCTCCCCATTTATGCTGTATAGAACACTGGGAAACTTGGTGTGTGCAGCTGAAATTTGTGACTGGGGGGAGCCTTGCAAGCACTAAACAGGAATTACAAAGTGCTGGAGCTCAGATCCTCACCTGTGGAGCCATAATTTAATCTCCTCGTGTGCATGTACTGTGATTCCATCTCTAATTACAGAATCACATGCTCCCTTCCCCAGGAAACCTTTCCCATCCAGCATGTGGGATGGGTCTGTTCTGGGGAGAAATCACTGCTGTGCAGTGAAGTTTCTCTGGAGGAGCTCTGTCTTCTGCAGCACAAGTCAGCAGCTGTACCCTTTTGTATGTGGAATCCCAGTCCTGGCATCTGTGACCTTTGGAGTTTTTGTGACCGAAATGGTGTATTTTTAATGTGTGTTTGTGTGCAGCTCCTTTCAGTCTCTGTGCTGAGGTCTGTCTCTGAGCCTGAGGAAGGACCTTTGTGACGTTTTGAAGTAGCCAAGGTGTCTGTTTCCAGTGACAGACATGTTCCTCCCTGTGTGTGTCCAGGCTGATCTGGAACAGAGCTGTGGGTGTGTGTCCCCCTGACCAGCCCTGCAGAAGTTGATGGTCAGGTCAGATGAAACACTGGCTTTGCCCTTTGAAAACACGGTCTCCTGCCAGATGTGTGCAAGGGAAGGCCCATCTCCTCTCTCCCAAATGGGTTATTGTCTGGGGGAGGGAGCAGGTTGTAGGAGTTGGCTTGCAGGCACTGTGGGAAATGAGAAGAGGAGCACATCTGCCTGGCAAAGCCCCTTGCATTAGTGAGGATGTATCCTTTCTCCATCTCTCTGTGTCCTAAATTGTAATAACACGATCATGCTATTTTTGATTCCCTTATTTGCGTGGAAAGCCTGTTGTTTTTCCTCTTCTCTTTCAGAATCCAATTTTCTCTTGACATTTCTGCCTAATGTAGCAAAACATGACCTTTGAGAAAGGACATTCCAGCGAGATTCACTCCCTCCTCTGCATTTCTGCCTCTCTCCCACATCTCGCTGTCTCTCATGCATCCCCTTTACGCTTCCTTCTTCTCCCTGGGCTGGGGGAGGGAGTTTTCTGTCTCACTTTTCAGTAACAGTGAGTTTGCTCCTTCCCCTCCCACTTTTCATCTGTCTTTGCAAAATTTCCAGGTGCTCAGTGCTCTGGGGTAGATAAAGAAGGGAGTCTTGTAATGTTTTCCTTCCCCCCTGCTTAGCTTTACTTGCCTTTTTTTGCCAGTCTTTATCAGAGACTGGAAGGAGTTTGCCTAGAGACGTGGGAATGGTGGGATCACAGTCATGTGAAATGAGGTACCTGTGGTTTGCCGTGGTTCCCACAGCGGGATAGTCTGATGTGAAGCAGAGCCAGAATTTAAAAAGGCAGCACTGTGCCATCGTTGTGTTTGGGCTTGTTCTTCTGCCAGGCTTGTGGAGAGCCTTTGGGACAATGCTTTGCTGTGTGAGCAGCTTCCCCACTCCTAATTGCAGAGTTCTGTGCAGGTGGGACAGGACCAGAATTGCTTTCCCCTTGCTGAAACTCAGTGTAAGGGAAGAAATGAATTTGTCATTCCAAATCCTTGTGCATTAGACTTGTGCCAGCAGGAGCCATTCAGGGGTTTGCTCTCTTGATTTTAGCACTTATTTGCAAATCAGACAGGGTTTGGGGCCTGGGCCTTGCATGCCTGAGCTGCCTCAGGTCATGCCTCCTCTGTGGCCAGCCCAGAGCTGAATGAACCTCAGGTGATCCATGCCTCTGGCTCTTCATGGCTCTTCCCCGTGGGCCAGGCTGAGGCAGAGGGGCTGCCCTGCCTGCCTGTGGCTCTCAGCAGGGATGGATTTGGTGGAGGATGTGAGGCAGCACCTGCTGTGTGTTCTGGAGGCCAGCAAAGAGATTGGGCATTTGGGGTTCTCCCAGAGCCTGTGATCACCTGTTCCTCTGCTCACTCACCCCATGGACTGGTCACTTGACTGGTGGCTCTCAGGCTGGCCAGGTGTCCCTGGGAAGGCTGGCCACAACAGAATGTGTTTCATTACCATCTTTTTGTGCTGTTAGAAACTGGGGGCTTTTCTCCATCTGCTCACCCTGCTCCAGACACATTTCTTCCTCTTGTATTTATTAATTCAGTTCCTTTTACATTCTTTCATCCTCTCTGGCTTTCAGCTAAAGAGAAGATGTCTGCTGGGTTGCAAAGCTCTCCCAGGTAGATGAGATTTATGTTTTTGCAAGTTTGGGCAGATGGAGAGAGGGATGGGGAGCTGTTGGCTGCTGTAGCAGTGGTACCCCTGGGTGCAAGCAGCACACAGCCATTCCGGGACACCTGGAACACACAGCTACTGCAGATCATATGATAACACCTTGGGTAATCATCGTGCTGTCATTTGAACCTGGCTGTTACTATTTTTAACGTGAGGTTTGTACTTAATTTTTTGTTCAAGTTCTGAAATTAGACTTGTTCTTTTTGCTTATGGTTGGTTGAGCTCCAGATTCATGGGTAAGAATCAGACATTGGATTTTTTTTTTCTTAACATTGCAGCAGGATATAAATCATTTTTCCTCTTTAAAAAAAAATAAAAAAAAGAGATGAGAAACTTTCATTTGGGTTTGTCCTCATTAAAATCTCTCATTATGAAATCTGAACTTGAGTTCTAAACTGCTTGACAGCCTCCCCATTGAGGAGGACGATGAGCTCTGTGGAGGTGGTAGGGCCATGTGCAGGAAGAATTATTTACAGTGACTACTTTTCCTTTTTTTTTTTTCCCCTTAATTTTCAGAGACCTCTCCGGGAACCGGCTCACCACTCTGTCATGGCAACTCTTCCAGACACTGCGACTCTTTGAACTGTAAGTCCCACCCTGGGGGTATCTCCTGGGAAAAGACTGGAGGCTGAGAGGAGGAACAATTTCCAAATAGAGCTATTTTGAAGCCAGTGAATAATTACCTAAAACTCCAGTGGGCAGCAACATCCTTGGGAGGCTTTCCTGGGTATGGGAGCACCAGAGCAGAACTGCTTCTCTTTTAACTTCACAGCAGCTGGCTAATTAACATTGGGATGATGAACAAGTCATGCTCAGAGTAGTAAATGGTTGACTAACTCTGGGAGCACATTAGAAGTACTTACTAGGCCAGATTTTGAGTGAATCTCTTCGAACACTTGCTCTCATCTGTCGCAGGGTAGGGCTAACTGCTTTTCTTTAGCTGGTGCACGTGCTTTACAAGACTGCTTTTTAGGCCCATGATTCCCTCTCTCTCTAGCAATGGAGACACCTCCCAGCTCTGATGTGGGAGGTGATGATACAGCTGTGTCTCCTGGGGCACTGGTGGCCTTCAGCCTGCTGAATTATTGATAGAGCATTCAGCATCGTGCTTGAAGAATAAGTGGACACGAAATCAATGGAACGTTGCCCTGATGACCTGTTTTGTTGAATTTTAGGAATAGTTGTTTGGTGGGTATAAAAAAATATATATGTAGGATTTGTCCCAGAGGATCCTGGGAAGCTCCATTCATCCTCACCCATGATCAATAGAGCTGTAAGCTAGAAGTGACTTATGAAAGAATAAAGACAGTCTTTCAAGTGGGAGTAAGTGTGTTATCACCGGTGTTACTGCAGTGTATTTTATTTCTGTCAAATTGTTAAATGAAAAATACTAATAGTGATATTAGAAAATGGAGAAACGCCCTTCTGATGGGGAAATTTGGCTTGCAGAGTTAAAATGCTGAATTCAGAATTTGTCTCCTTGCTGATTACAGCTCTAAATATTTTTCAAGCCTGGCTTGGGTTTCAAGTTTAATAGCATGAGTCATTTGTATTCTTAGACCTTTACTTATTGTCATTGCACTGTCTGGCAAAACTCAGATTGATGATTGTTACCCAAGAGAGACCCAAGAATGGAGGAGTAAATGGGGCTGCAGTCCTGAGCTGGAGGTACTTGCAGGGCCTGGGGTAATGGTGAGCCTGCAGATTAATGGGAATACTTCCAAAGGGGCTCATTTTTATGTGCTTTTGCTTCATTTGGTCATATTTTGTTTCTTCAGGCACGTCCCAGGTCTGCCAGCTCCAGCCGGGCTCAAAATACCAATACCAAGCACAAAGGGAATTGAGAACCTGCTTTTTGGGCAGCAAAGGGTACTTCACCTGATGAATACATCTGTATTGGCCTGATATGATCATGCTGGCAGGGAGCTGGTGTGCTTGGGGTGGCTTTGGATGGTGTCAGCAGAGTCACTTGGGGCCAGCACTCTGCAGTGTGGCAAGCGGGAAGGAGCTGAATTACTTGGCTCCAGTTGTAGCTGTGCTCTGAGCGGTTTTCTTGGAGATAACAAACCCCTGTGAGCAAAAGAAGTGGTGCACAAAGAAATGTGGGAGATCACAGGGCTGGTTGGTAGGAAGCCATGATGGGGTGGGAAAGCAGTGCTGGTGTGGTGTGTGTTGTCCATGGTGTCCCACAGAGAGGTTTGGCATCGTGTGGGGCAGGAGCCTCAGCTGAACCTTTCCTGCTTCAGGCTGTGGAAGGTGTCTTGGCAAACCAAACTCTGGCACCAGCTCCAATTTAGCAATTTAAACCTACAAATGTGCCTGCCCACATTTAAACCTACAATTTAAACATTACAACCTAGCAATTTAAACCTACAAAAGGGCCTGCCTTGCTGTTGGCTGGGCTGGAGTAAGAGCATGGTCAAGTTCATTTTTCCTAAAGAATTGCCTTAGGTGCTTCTTGACAAATGTTCCCCTCTGAGTTCCTTGTAAGTAAGGACCCTTCATCCACATAAGCACAGCTAGGATGGAGATTTCCAGAAAAATGTGGTGATGCTCTTCCCCAAACACGACAGGAGAAGGATATTTTGTCTGATAGCACTGGGATGTCAGTTTTTAAGGGGCAGGGGGATGTGCCTGCAGTGTCCTTCCTGGGGCCATGCTGAACCTTGCAATTGTTGTAAAGAAGGCAGCATGAGCATGAGCATGTTGTAAAGAGGTGTAGCATGAGCTATGGGCTCCAAATTATAATTCATATAAAGATGTTGGGAATTAAGGTAAAGATATGTTACCTACTGTGAGGTGGTTGTGGTCCTGACTGCTAGGATGGGACCTGTTGTTGAGGAAGAGCAGATCTCCAAGATGGGGAGAAATTACTAATGGATGCACAAAAGTGGGAAATACTGTATTTTTATTTTTTTTTTAGAAATGCAGAGGATGGGTGAGTAAGAGACAGTTTTTTGGCACACTGAGCTCCAAGGAGGCTTCCAGAACCTGGGAGGGAGATGGAATACATGGCCCACATAAAGTGAGTGTGAAACGCTGGTGAAAGCTAGAAAGGGAGATGCAGATTGACATCAGCCAAGGACTTGAAATTGAGCCAAAACTCTCTGGAAAGGGAGAAGGTGGTGAGCAGCAGAGGCCGATGCAGAGCCTGAGGAAGGCAGGCTGAGCAGCAGTGTTTGTGCACAGCAGTGCAGAGGCCAGAAGACTCCAGGAACACAGGAAAGCTGGAAAGAGTCCCCTCTTCTCCAGAGGGTTACGTCTGTGTGGAGGGTTGGTGGAACGATTCGGTGCAGAGGCTCCCCAGAGATGTCTTATGCTGAGTTCCAATGCCCTTGTGCTGTCAGGAAATCATGGATCCAGAGGAAGGAAAGTCATCCAAGCCAAAACCGTGACTTACAATGAGGCAGCAGTGGAGCATGTGGTGAGGGAAGCGGTGGGAGGATTGTCTCCAGGAGGGTGCTGGGAGGAGAGGAGCTACAACTGAGTGTGACATGGAGATTGCCAAGGAACATGAGACCTGACAAAGCCACTCACAGTGAACAACGAGGAGTAAAGATCAGAGGAGTACTGGGCAGGTGGATGGCAACCTGGGGCTTGAAATTGCTGCTTGGCTGCATCCAAGGCATCACAGCCTCATGAACGTGTATTGCTTTAAAGAATATCTTGTTCAACAGAGCTGAGATTCTCCCCTGCTGACTCACTGAAGAAAGGATGGCAAAAATGAGGCACGCTTCCAGAGAATATTATCTCTTACTCATTCCAGCTAGAAACAAGGCTTGGAATGGTCTCCAGTAACTCCAGTCCTAATTCCCATGGCACAGGCTGACCTTGACCAGCAGGGCTCAGACTAATGAGCACACAACTCTCCTAAGTCTGAAGCTGAGTGTGTGCAGGAAAGCATCTGACACATGCAACAGCTCATAAACGTTGGACTTAGAGCTTTTCTTATCCAGAAGTCACAGCTGGTTTCCTCTGTCATGTCCTTGGCTTCCTTTGTCATGTCCTCAGAGAGCTTAGAGCTGACATTTCAAGAAATTCCTTCCCGGAAAGACCTAAGACTCTGGATCCAATTACGTCTTTGGTTGTATAAAACCTTGTAGTCCTGAACATCTTGCTGCTCTGCCCGACCCATCAGCATTTCTAATACCAGCAGTCCCTGCCAAGTTGCCCTGCAGTACACTTCTGCAATGCTACAGCAAGAGGCTTTGGAGGGGATGGGGCACAGCAGCATCTCTGTTAATGTTTTGAGTCCAACTTAACATGGTCCGTGCCTCCAGCTTTGAAACTTATCACCACCAGCAGTCCCAGTAATAGAGCTGTGGCCAGTGGGTGCTTGCCTGCTCTCTGCATTAGCTGAGCCAGCTGTCAGACAGCACACACCACTCCCTGCCCCAGTCCCTCCCTTTCTATCCCAGCCCCTTCTGGCAGGGGTTCAGAAATAACAGTTTTGGTTGGATCACCAAGAGAAACCCTGGTTCTGGGAAATTAATAGGAATAAAAAAATTAGATTTTGTTCTCTCTCTGCCGAGCGCTCTTTGCTTGTCAAGCTTAGGGAAGTGGCCTCAGTCCCAAGGTAGGAAGAGCATTTTAATTGTAAGAGTATGAAACCTTGGCAGGAATTTTATGTGAATTGAAACAGACAGGAGAAGTGTGGCAAGGATCTCTGCTGCCCTCTGAGAGGTTTTAGCTGCAGACAGCTTTACTTTAGCTGATGAGTGGGGACATGGGACAGGGTGTGTGTCTCATTCAGCTGCCTAGTCTGGAAAAAACTGCTTGTGTGTGTGAAGTCCTTGCCTGTTCCAGAATACACTGGAGTGTTGATGGCATCTGTCTCCCACACTGGTCCACCCTGATGAAGGCTGTCCAGGCAGTTTTGGGAGACAGTGGGTACAGATCACTGCAGGGAGCAAAGCTGGGCTCAACCAGGCACCAGCAGCATCACTTTTGAAGAGTTGTCTTGATGCCTGCATGCTCTAGGGTTTCAGTTTTGATGGGTCATTGTCTCATCAAATGACAGCTCATGGCATGATTGGCACAATTTTCCTCTTTCCCAAACACAGTGTGCCTGTTTAGGGAAGGGGCTGTGCCCTGAGTACACTGTACTGTCACTCTCTGCTGATGGTGCTGGTGGGTGGCTCTGTCTCAGGTGCAGGTTCAGCCCCTTTTTGGATGAGCTCCTTGAGTGACAGAGCAGCTCTGCTTGTGCAGAGCCCAGCTCCCTTGAGGCTGTGATATTTGCTATTTCTCACAGGCGTTCTCAGTTTTAAGGAGGGCTGAAGAAGGTGTGGGGGTGTGCACGGCTCCTGAGTGCCTGCAGCCAAGTGAAGCTTTGGCAACAATTGCAGCCTGCATGCAAAAATTGCCCTTTGGGTTTGTTTGTTCGTTCCAGGAGTAAGTTGTGCTGGATGTGTCTCACAAAGAGCCCCTTGTCTCAGTTCTCACTGGGGTGCTGCTGCACCCATGGTCTGCTGCACACTGCAGTGTCCCCTGGTCCAACAGTGTGTCTTGTCCAAAGAGCACCTTGTGGTCTCCAAGGTGCTTCTCCTTCGTGCAGGAAGAGAAGGTGCATTTTTGTCCACAAGCAGGGGCTTGTAGGTAGTGGAGGTGCTTTACAGAAAAGTGAGAGGAAGAGTTGGAAGCAGCTGCAGCTCAATTGGTCCCTGCAAGGGAAGAAGTCTGAGGAGTGAGTTGGAGGTCCAGGTTTTTGGATGGGTTTAGGACAGTGTGAGTGTGGAGTTCCCTATGCACCTCTCTGGGGGGCTGGCTGGCATGGCAAGGCACCAAGCAAGGAGGAAAGGGAATTTTCCACATGTTTGGAATGCTTTAGCAATGCATGTTAGGGACAATGGGTGCACACATGTGCCTCTTCTACCCTCAGAGCTGTGCCAGCTGCCCCTGGCACTCAACACATCCAGCCTGTGAGGGGAGTTAATTTGTGCAAAAACCCCTCTGGGGGTCTCGATTAGAGCGAGTTCCATCGCTGGTGTTGGGGCAGGTTGTGGGGAAGTTCTGCCCTGCAGCCTGTGGCTCCTGGATTATTCATGGCCCTTCATGAATTAGCAATGGGCTGGGAAAGCTGCTGTCTATTACTTACAGAGCTGCCCTTAAGTGCTGGGACAGCAGCTCTGCCAGCAGCCTCGTTTTGTGAGGATATTTGCAGGGGAGCAGAATTCCTCCCCCATTGAATCTGAGCTCCCCCAGCTCCCTGCCAGGTCCCAGTTCCTGACCTGCCATGGCTCTTCCCACACACCATCCCATGTCCTGCTGGTATCAGTGGTTCTGGGGGGGCTCCTGAGAAGGAGACTCATGGTCATGTAGAAGAGGATGTAAAAGCCTGTGCAAAGCCCTGGCAGTACCTGTCAGAGCATGCAGGGAATGTCTCATCACTCAAATCCCACCAAATCACTGTGCTAATCTGCTCTGGCCTGTTAAATTTAGTGCTTTGGCCTTTGAGTTGCTTGTCTGAGCCTTGTACCTGTGTCACAGAGGTTTATTGTGCTTTTGGTGGGAAAGAAATGAACTAATGAAAAGCCACAGAGTGCAGCTTAACTCAGTGTTTGCTCTAGGAAAAAAATAAAGTCAGATGACATCTTGATCTATTTGAAAATGCAAAGTGGCATCATTAGGGCTCAGGTTTAGCAAGCCTGGGTGCTACCAGAGGACCCCTTCAGTTCCTCCTTTTGCAGCACTGCATTGACAAAACAGCAGCTGCAGATGTTTGGAAGGTTCTTTCTAAATCCTGTTAGTCGGTGAAATTAATTTTGTAAAAGCAAGCATGAATTTTGCAGTAACACATGGAACAGAGCAGGAAAAAAGCTTTCCCCTGTATGATGGGGGATCTAGATATCATGTGGAGAAATGGTTTGACCTTTGGGGATGCCCTTCTGCTTTGGGGTGACTGAGCTCATCTGCTGGGTCTGCTGATCCCAACTTTCTTTGCTTTACAGATGTGTGGGGAGATATTTTGTTTGTTCAGGCTGTATCTCCTAGTTTTGCTCAAATTATTGTCGCAGATATCTTTGGTAACTCAGTCCTGGCTGAGCCCTGGGCTCTTCTCCCTGCTGGGACTTGCCCTTCTTGCATGTCCACAGAGACCTGCAGCGCTTTTAAAATGCAAATAAAATGGTTAATAGGTTGGAAAATCAATTATAATAAACATTCCTGGTATATAAACCATGTGTAAGTGTGGTTTAAATGAAGTACATTAAAGGCAGTGCTTTTCTCCATTTCTCCTGGCCAGGTCAGCAGGGTCTCAGCACAGTGCTGATTGATTTGATTAAAATGCATGTTCCCCTGCACATTAACTTGTGTTCTGGGTCACCAGGAGCCTGTGTCTGTACAAGGAACTTGGGAGAAGAGCTGCCAGGTTCTCTGAGTGCTTGTGGGGGCTTGAATTGTGCTTTGCCCAGCAGAGTCTAGGACCACCACTGAAGTGGGATTTGAAGGTGTAAATCAATATTTTAGGGCAGTAGAGAACTCTCTGTTCCTTTGCTGAGGGGTGACTCTTTTGGGTCTCTGGGTGACACTGGGACCAAGCCACAGTAGTGCAGATCTTGTGGTGAGAAACAGTGACTGCATGCATGTGCTGCCCTGGGAGATGTAAAACCTTGTGGGCACTCATGAAGGAGATTGTGTGAACGCATGGATTTGTGACTGGGGAAAAGACAGGAATAATAAGTGTCAGAAGACCCCAGGCAGATAATGGGGAAGACTACTTTAGCTCTTACATGTGCATGGTAGCCCTCCTTCTAGAAGATTCCAGAGCCAGGTGACAGCTCTGCTCATCCTTCCCTATCCCACCATCCTCTCTCACCTCTCTCTGCCTGCAGGAGACTAGAGAGGAACCTTTTTAACTGCAGCTGTGACATCCGCTGGATCCAGCTCTGGCAGGAGAAGAGTGAGGCAAACCTGCAGTACCAGGATCTCTACTGCATGACCATGGATGCAGCCATCATCACTTTGAAGGAGATGAACATCACCCAGTGTGGTAAGGATCCCTGGGCTGGCCATGAGGGAGGCCAGGAGGGATCCCTGTCCAATCCTGCACCTCAGGTTCAGCTATTTTGGAAACTTGATGTAGCAGGATCCCACCATGTGGTTGAGAACAAGAAGGTTGAAGCTGGTTGGGATAGTTTGCAGATTAAAAATAGAATATCTGGGTAAATGTGAGGCTGCTATTAATGTGCCTATGAAAGATATAGGGTGATTTGGGGCATTTTCTTCGCTGCATTGTTGCTGCTTGACAAAATGTCTGTAGTGAGTCTGTGTGATGTCTTGAAAAGAGCTGTTTCATGTAGATCTTCCTGTGCCTAACGAATCCTGGAAGCAGCATATTGTTAAAAGACACTGCCACTGAATCTTTTGTAATTACTCTTAGGAAATACATGTCTCTATTCATTTTCTTTTGTTTTATTTTTCAATTGAAATCCCATATCTGTAGGGAAGAGCCAGAAGTGACTTTATATCTCTTTCTATTTCCTGCTGATGTTTAAAAGAGTCCAGCAGCCAGGAGCAACACGAGGCATGTTCAATAGCTATCCCTTTTTCCTTCACCTTGTTCACACATCAGCTGCCTGTTTGGTGTCAGGTTTTGCTCTGCTATTGCTATTACTGGAAAGCATCCTTTGCAGAGTAAGGAAAAAGAGATGTACATTCCACAGAGCAATTAAACTGTCTGTACACAAGCAGCTGTCAAACTCACAGGCTGAAAAAAGGAGGAAAACCACATTTTTATTTTTTTTGTAATCATCCTCTGTACTAGGGATTTGGGCTTGTTACTTGTAACAGTAGTAGACAAACAGCATTCACGTTTGGATTTGCATGACTTGTTTTTTTTTTTTTGTTTTGTTTGTTAGTTTTGTTTCTTTTCCCCCAAGCTCACCCTGTCCCTTTAAGCTCTGGAAATTGGCCAAAATGTGCCTTCGTGTGGATGAACTAAAAAGATTTGAGAGTGCTGTAATTTCCGCCCCACATGGGATGAATAAAATGAAAGGATTAAACAACACCAAAAAAAAAACCTTAGGGTTCAGGGGCAGGAGGAGAGATGGCTCAGTCAATGGTGGCATTAGACTGCAGGAGACAGCAGGGTGCTGATTTGGGAGTAAAAACATGCTGGTGTGCAGGGTAAGCACCTCCTCTGACCATGCAAACTCCTGGGAAGCAGGGAGGTACAGTGGTCTGCTTTCCTCCAGAGGAGTGTTTCTGTTCAAGCATTAAGACTCCAGGGATGTTGTAAGGAGACCACATTTATCCTTGTCCTTTGGTGCTGAGGGCAGGCATGGCTTGGTGTGGCCATGTTTGATACCAGCTCAGCCTGGAGAAGATCACACGTGTCCTCCCCATCTCCCTCTCCTCTATTCCTGCTGCCTATGCAGCTTTGCCAGGTCTTGACTGCTGCTTTCTTTCTTCTGGCATCCCCCCCAGTCGGTACAATGCTCCTTCCTTCCTGGTGTCACTCTCTGATGGCCATGAAGGGGTGTGTGTCCCCACCTTTGCCTTGGCATGGTGGATGCTGCTGCCCTGTGATGGGATGAAGCACTGGTCAGTTCGCCTCTCCTGCTTACTCAGTTTGCTTCTGAAAACCTTCCCTGTAAAAGAAGGCTCTTTGGCCTTCTTGCAACCAGCCCTGTCTTGTTTCATGTTGCAAGGATATTTGGTGCCTGTGGCACTGAGTAAGGAACTGGTGTAAATCAGAGCCACCATAAATCAGTGACTCCCTCTGCTACCACCCAGGAAGAACAAGGGCACCTTCTATTAGGAGAGCTGCAGTTAATGTGAGGACACATCCTTGGTTGTCTTTTCTTGATTGTTATAAATTAGAGGGACACTTTCTTCACCTGGAATGCTGAGTGCTCTGTGCCTTGTCCCTGGGGGTGGGGATGCCTTGGATCCTCTCCCAGTACACACAGTTTTCTCATCCCAGGTGACTGCCCTCGTGAGCAGCTTCTGTGGGAGTAGAGAGATGGGTACGGGGGTTGTGTGAGAGGAAGAGTGACCAGAATTGGACAGTAACTTTTGGATTCAAAGCTGATGAGAAGGTCTGCTCAGCTGGCACATCTCCAGTGTCTACATTTCCCCCTGTCCAACACCCCTCCTTTTCTTGGTAGGGCAAAGCTGTTCTGTTGCCTCATGCTCAGCATCTCAGGGTGCTGGAGGCTGGTTTGGAAAACACCTTGGTGGGATCTATGTCCACACTTCCTGTGGCTGGCTGTAGAAAATTCTGCCCCACACCTGAGTGGTTTTTTTTGTCTCCTCTAGACCTTCCTGAGATCAGTGTGAGCCACGTGAACCTGACGGTGCGGGAAGGGGAGAACGCTGTCATCACCTGCAACGGCTCAGGATCGCCGCTGCCGGACGTGGACTGGACAGTGGCCGAACTCCACTCCATCAACACCCACCAGGTAGGGGCTGCAACACCTCAGGGCTGCCTGTGCCCAGTGTGGCAAGAGAAAAGCAGCCGCCGAGGTTTCCCAGTCCATGCATGCAGGCTCAGGTGGATGGTATGGGAAAAGAGAAATTGTTGTATCCAAAGGAAAGCTGAAGCCATGCTCTGTCCACATGAGAAGCTGGGGACTCCCAGAAGGGAGAAAAACCTTACCTCTGTATGGCTGGAAAGTGAAAATGAGAGAGTTTCAGAGCTCAGTGCTCCCTGATTGAATTAATTCATGTGTCCTCTGATGGAACTCCAGTGAACTACCTGTTTGCAATAGCTAAGTAAGATTTTCTAGAGGCTGGCCATGCTTATCAATGCTACAATGCCATGGCTCTCCCCTTCCCAGTATTTCCGCTTACAAGATATGGTGTGTTTGATCAGGTGAGGAAATACCTCCCTTCACCCAGATCCCAGCTGTCTTTGGATTTTGGAGAGCTCCTCACACAGAAACTGCAATCCTCCTTTTCTGAGGGCAGTAGAGGGGAGGAAAGGAGCCACCAGATACTGATTTCTGTCTGCATTTCTCTCTGGGATTTTTAGACCAACCTCAACTGGACCAATGTTCATGCCATCAATTTGACCTTGGTGAACGTCACCAGCGAGGACAATGGATTCCTGCTTACCTGCATTGCTGAGAACGTGGTGGGGATGAGCAATGCCAGTGTGCTGCTCACTGTCTACTGTAAGTACCAGTGGAGAGACCTTGTCCACACAGAGCCCAGAGGGGCTGCCCTGGGAGCTGTTTGAATGCACAGCACTTTCTATGCTTGTCTCATACTGGTTTTGGGGGTGAAGATTAGGAGGAGCTGAGCACAGTGAGACAAAGGTGGATCCTCACGCAGCTCTCTCTCTCAAATGTCAGTAATTTTGCTTTCCTGATGCTTCCATTAATCCAGAAATGAGCACAAGAGTGGGGGAGGAACAGCAGTGCCACAGTGGTGGTGGTGGGCATTTCCTGCCTGTGTCTTGGAAGATTCAATAGACTAAAGGAAAGCCATGGAGGGACTCAAAATCTCTTAACAAACACAAAGTTTCTTGTCTAGATGCTCTGTGAGAGGTTCAATGGCACCCTTGCTAAAGACAGTTTAAAACTTGCCACTAATTTTAGGGATGTTCATGCCTCCTCTCAGGTCAGATCCTACAAAGTTAAACTGCAAAGGTCATATAGATGTGCACGTGTCAAATTTGAACTGTTCACTTTTATCTGCAAGTAGCTCAACTTTCTTTGTGCTTTCTAATATAACAAAACCCTGACCTTAAAAGGAAGTTTACACAGCTTTGTGGTCTCAAGAAGCTGAGATTTGCTATATTTTGCTGTGTCTGTAATATTTGCCCTTACTCTGTAGTTTGAAAATCTGTTCCCCACCCCCAACCTTGCCATGTAGAGCAGAGAGCCTTGTGGGATTCTGATTACTCTTGGTAAACCCATGCATGCTGTGTGATGCTTTACTACTTTCATCTTCCTTCCAGTAAGTGCTATTGATGGATTGAAGGATGGGGGTAATTAAAGTTCAGCCCAGCTCAGAGCTGACTGGTCAGCAGACAGGTGTTTTTTGCATGGTGTTTTAGCATCTGTTCCTCCACACCTTAAGCATGCCCATGCTTATTTTCACCTGTGAAATCCTCTAAGCTGCCGTCAGATCCTGCTACCCTTGCTCTTGTTGCACAGAGCCATCACTCAGGCTGTAATTTCACACTGAAAAGATCTGGGTTTGTGTGTGTAGGTGGCTGCCTGTTTTGAATCCCCTTGCCAGGAAGATATGAACAAGCCACATGCAAATCTGGGCTTGTGAACGAAAGAGGGTGGCTGGGACACGACTGTGTGGTTCAGGGTAGATGGGCGCTGGTGGGAGAATTTTGCTGAGCTCCAACCAGCTCTGCACCTTCTTCTCTTCTGTCACCTTCACTGGCTTAAAAATTCACTGTCTTTTCTCACAAAGACGGGTCTGAGTTGGTATGTTGGCTTTGTGGGTGTCCAATGGATTGTCTTTGCAGCTGGATGGAAAAGGAGTTTTAGGGAAGACACACATCTTTGTGTCATGTATCTTTGCACAAAACTTGTTCTTCTAGTTCAGACCTTGCCAGCCTTGGGGTTTGGGACCTTATGTGTAGGTGTTGTAAATGGGGTTTCAGAAGCTAGAGCAGAGCAACATTTGAATCCTTGGTGTGTCCCAAGGGGAAGACAATGCATATGCAATAAATTGCAGGTGGAGTTCCTGCTTTTCTTATCCCTCTCCCACTCTACTCCCTTTAATTATAACACCCCTGGAGGCTGTTCGGCGAGTGAGAGCTCCTTTGGGATATTCAGGCAGCCGAAGCCCCCAAGGACAGACAGTCTCTGAGAGATGTTTGCTCCCACAGCTATGCAATCCAGAATTGCTCAATGTGACTGGAGACCTCCCACAGGCACCTTGCACATGTGTAATATAGCAGTGCTACGTCACCATGTCCTCCTTAATGGGAGCAGGCAGTCTCCCCAGGATCCCCTGGGGGAAGGAGAGCAGCAGTAGATTTGTGGACTGGCCAGTTCAAGTGTAATTGTTTCTGGGCTGGTGAAATTTCCATCCCTCTCTTTAATTTATACCCCTGTTTGGAAGGCCAAGAGGCCTGGCCATGGCTCAGACCCTCCTTTGAGGGAGGGTTGGAGTGGTTCTCCTGACAGTGCTCCTTCTTTACAGCCACCCGTGGGAAGAGTAGAAGGAACAAGCGATTTTGGAGGTTTTCAATGCTCGTAGTTTCCGTGGTGCACAGAGTGGTGGCGTTGGGTGGAGGTTGCTGTGAGCCTGCCATGTTTCTCTCTGCTAGATCCCCCTCGCATCCTTACTCTGGAGGAGCCGGTGCTACACATGGACCACTGCATTGCATTTGCAGTGCATGGGAACCCAGCTCCCACCCTTCACTGGCTGCACAACGGCCAGGTCCTCCGTGAGACAGAGATCATCCGCATGGAGTTTTACCAACAAGGGGAAGTGTCCGAGGGTTGCCTGCTCTTCAACAAACCCACTCACTACAACAATGGCAACTACACGATTGTGGCTACCAACCAGCTGGGCTCAGCCAACCAAACTATCAAAGGACACTTCCTTGAAAAGCCTTTTCCAGGTAGGATATTCAGTTTATCTCATCAGGGCTCCTTGCAATCCAAAGGTCTTATTATGGCCCTGCCAGTAATCTTTGAACCTCAACAAGGCCTTGACAACTCTTGTTGTCTTTGTCTGAATATCAGGTTGGAAGAGGTGACCTCTGGCAGCCTCTTCTGACCAGTGTGACTTTCCTACATAAGTGTACTTTGCTGTCATATGAACTCCTTAATGCTGGGAGAGGTGTTAACTGCTTTAGATAATTTTATTTTGCAGCATATTCTGCAGTGTATTTATTTATTTATTTTAAAGACCTTTAGGAATTTCAGTGGGAATAGGATGTGAGTTTAGCCAATTATTTTGGATCCCCTTTTGAGTGCCCCAAAGATGTTGCTGAGTTTTTTCCAGAGAAAGTGTTCTGCTGTGTGGTAGTCATAAGCTATAGAAAGGGAAAGCCTTTGAAGTGATGCAGGCTGTCCCTTTGGTTTTTTCACTTCTAGCTTGCATTTGTGAAATGATTAAAGCTGGATGCAGCGGTGTCAGGATTGTTTTCTTTCCAAATACAATATGTGCAATTCCAGGATGACAGGGCTACAAAAGATGCGACAGCTCAATTAGTCACTTTGCATCAGTTTGCTGGGATTTCTTAACTGATTGCTTGGAATTCCCTGTTGTACTCCCTGGTGATTCACAGCTTAAGTGCAAAAAAAAAAGCATTTGAGGACATGAAGATCTATCTCTGGGAAGTGCCGTAGAGACTTTTGTGGTGGCCTGTCTGCTCCATAGAAGCATCTTGGTCTGTTCCCTGACAGTGCAACACCACACTGGCCATCATGGAGTTAAGATCTGTGCTGCCTTCAGGAATGATGCCATGAGAAAGTGGCAGCTCTAAATTGGCCCCTGCAGCCCAAGAAAATCCAGCAAAATAGGGCGTTTGCTAAATATAGCAAAATACCAACGGTACTCTCATTTATTATTTATATCACACCATATATGTACACAGAGCTTTCCCGCAGGTCAAATATCATAAATGCAAACCCAAATCTCTGCCTTGAAGATCTGACAATTGAACAAATGAGCTGATATGGATGGGAGTGGAAAATTTGTGTTCTGACTTCAAGGATGCTGCCCTGTTTGACTATCTGACCTATTTATGTTTCCTTCTGTCAGGGCAGAAGAGCTAATCAGATGTAGGTGGGTGAGGAGAGGTGCACAGGTTTGCAGTCTCAGCTCTCTCAGGTCCCACCTTTGTGACTCAATTTCCCCATCTGTGAAATGGGGCAGGTCCTAAGTAGGTGCTGGACCTGCAGGAAAGGGGGGCAGATACGCTGTTCTGGAGAGATGATTTTGGAAAGGGATCTGAGCCACACTGTGGTGTGGAAAAGCACACTGATGTTTGAGGAGCATCTTGTGCTGCAGGCTCTGGGAAAATAGGGTTGTGTGAATATATATAAAATATTTACCTTGTGAATGCAGCTCCACCCAAGGCTCATGTGCTGTTGGTGTGGGCTGCTTACTGACCCTAAACCATCTCTCAGCAGGAGCTGACCCATTTCCTTTATTTCTTCTGATCCAAAGTCCCAAGCCATCCCTCACCCTGGCAGACCCTGTCAGGCCAATGCAGGATGTAATTTACTTTCCTTGAAGCTTGTTGCTTCGTCCACTGCCACAGCTGACGTATACATTCACTGCAGCTGACGTTTATAATCTCCTATTTGAAGGTAAATTCCTTCAGAAAATGCCACACATTGAAGGCTCCCCTGTGGCTCATTCAAGCCCCTTGTTGCTTACAGCAATTCACACATGCAAAGGCTTTGCTGTCACTACCCAGGGTGAGATTATTAATCTTAATTAATTAATGAAAGCACAGTGCCTGGAAGACTTCTGTAAGCATAGAAAAGGACTTATGACCATGTATTTTAGAACTCCCTGGTCAAAAGCCTCTCATTGGTAAAAGGCCACACTGCTTTCCATGCTGAGAGGAGCAAGGTGCTGTTGAAGCTGGGATCTGGGACATGTAAGCTCCATGCCATATCTGTCTTCTCTCTGATGCTGCAGGGCAGTGGCTCCCAGGACAGATTTGTGTCATTTCCTGTAAAAATCTCATTGCATGTTGTCATTGGTATCTCTGCCACAGTCTACCAGCTCTCTATTTAATCCACAAAGGTTAATGTACCTGTGATGAGTGTTCAGTTTTTTGGAAACTTCTCACAGACCTCAAGCTGGATGAAATTTCTTGGCTATTTTTTATGCTTGGAAAAACAGGGTTTAATAAAAAATAAACCAATCTTTTTGTGCATTTCTGTTGAATTTGCTTAGTCCAGCAGAGGAAAATAGAAAAGGAAAAATGTAGAAGCAGCAAGAATTTTATTACTAGCCTCTGCCTTAATAAAGAAGAAAACACCTCCAAATAAAATATTTTTTTCTTTATTTTTATTTCCCTCCTCTTGCTAGAAAAAGCCAAGGAAAGTTACTTGTCTGCTTGACTTAAAACAAAAGTATTTGTTCACGTTTTTTGCCCCGGTTTGGAAAGCCGTGTTTGTCACTTGGGGTTTGTTTAACTCCCCTTCCAAACCTCACCCATGCTGCAGTGTGATTGTTTCAGCATCCTTCCAGGAGCCCTCTGCCAGCAAAGCTGTGTAAACTCCAGTTAATATCGGGCTCAGCTTTTTTCCACGGGCGAGTGAATTGGAAGCTGACGTGATTTTCACTCTGTGTAAACTGAGTGTCACCGAGGGCTTTAGAGCTCATTGTCTGGGGCCTCAGCCACCTCTGGAGCTGAAGGAGCTTTGCAGAATAGACTGGAGCAGTCAGCAGGCTGACAGCAGTGCCTGCTGTGGTTGTCTTGGGCAAGAGGCAGCTCTTGGACAGCCACAGCCTCCATGTCCAGTTCAGAAGCTATCAGCTGTTCTGAGTGGCTCATGAAAAGCAGGTCAGAGGAGGTCTCCTCTAACTCCCAGCCCCAAGCAGGGCTCTCCTCCATGGGAGCTGGTCCTCATCCTTGAAGGATTTTATCCATGGGTGCACACTGCCATGCAAGGCAAAATCTGTTTCTCTCCCCCCTACCTCCATCCTGCAGAGCCCTGTGTGTCTGTTGAGCTTTGCTCGCCTGCTGCAAGCAGGGTTGTTTAACAATCATTCAGAAGTGCTACTTGTTCTCCATTTTGGCCTCACAGCATCCTTCCCCTCCTCTTTCAGCCCAAGGTTCTCCATCCTGACCTCCAGCATCGCCTGCTGGCACATGCACTGCAATTTCCAGGAACAGTTGCCCAAGAGGAAAAAATATCAAGAGTTGGTTTCCTGGGCTCTTTGGGGAGGTGGAGTATGTCTGAGGTGGGTGGGGAAGGAGACCCCTCTCCCTTTGCTGTGCTGCTAACTGTGTTGCTTCTCTTTGTCCCTTCCACAGAGAGTACGGACAACTTTGTCTCAAGTAAGTGTCTCCTTGCCTTTTCAATACTGTGGCTGGTTTGTTTCTGTGTTTTCCCCTTCCCCTCTGGGATTTACATAGCAAAAATGAGGAAGCCAGAAGCAGGTTGGTGGAGGTTGTGCAAAGCCCTGGTTTCCCTGTGCATGGACAAGATTGTTGGGGAGCTTGTGATCAGCTCAGTGATCTCATGAGACCAGGAGATGTTCATCTGCCTCTAGTGGCTTCCCAAAGAGGGTCCTACAAAGGAAATGAGGGTTGGTTGTTGTGTAGCAAAAGGGATCTTAATTTCAAGCAGGCTGGGCTGTCCCCAACGACATAATTTCTCTGATGTGGGCTAGGATGAGAAGCAGCACTTGCTTGGGTTATGTTTCTTCAACAGATTCTTCTCTCCACCCCTCAAAAAACACATCATGCATCACACACCACAAAAAGCATTCAAGTTTCTGTTTCTTCAGATCAAGTTTTGCTGGAGTCAGTTGTGTTTTAACCCCACTTAGCTCATTAGGTTTCAGAAAACTAAGAAGAGGGCTCAAGGGTGGTGGGAACCTATTCCAGGACACCAGGCACCCAAATGTTTCTCATTTGTGAGTCTGGACCAACATCAGCATAGAGCTGGTCTGTGGTTTCTCTGCTGATGTGCACAGGGAACTCTCTGATGGTTGATTTGTGCCTTCTGAAACAGAAAGTTGCAGCCTCTTTTAGGGGTGAACTGAATCTCATTAGGCTGGGCACTGCTGCTGGAATGTGCTGGTGCCTTGGGAGTCCCATGGGAACACTGAATTTTCTGTCTTTGGTGTTTTGGTTTCAGTCGGTGATTATGAAGTGAGTCCCACCCCACCGATCACTGTGACCCACAAACCAGAGGAGGACACTTTTGGGGTGAGTCCTGGTCTCTTCTCTACAGAACTGCCTTGCATTCATTCCTTGTTATTGATGACTCAGTATTTGTATTTCTCTGCTGTTTTGAGATGTTTGCAAGGAAAAAATCTCCTCTTTTATGACTTGACAGCAATCAGAAGAATTTTGTGGCTTGTGTCAGGCAGGTAAAATACTGACACAAACCATCTGATCCTCTTGGGTCTGCAGTGTGGAACCAGGGAACTCTTTGAAAACACGGCATCCTGTGAAGTCTCTGCTGGCAGGGTCAGGAATTTTCACTCTAAAAAAGTAGCACCCAGAGAACAAACAAACAGGCAATTGTGTGTTTTGGACTGTTATTGATCTGTTAAGCTTAGCCTGGTGAGGGACCTGGGTTTCGTTTGGTTCAATTCTGTTTGCCCTCTCTCCTGCTGTGCAGGACATGCCTAAAATGAAAAAGGAAAGTAAGTCTAGGGCTTATCAGATCTCAGCATTGTCTTTCTTCTGCAGAATCCCGGTAGAAAAAAGAAAAAAAAAAAGCGTGCATAAGTATTAGCAGAAAAAAATTAGCATGTTACACAATTGCTCTGATTCTGTGAAAATTTTAAGATACTGAAATCCTTGAGGTGTCAACAGAATACGCAAAACTCAGTCCACCCTGGTTTCAATTCTCATCTAAAAGAAAAACTCCTTTAACTGAAGTGGAAGTTTTGAACAGTGAGGCTGGAGTAATAATGCACGCTGGTTATTAAATATAGAGCACAGAAAACAAGCTGGGGATGAAAATAGAGTGTGGTAAAATAAAAATTAAAAATATCATAACAAATGTACCAAGAACGGGGAAAAGGATTGCAAAATGAAATTACTTCTTCTTGGTTAAATGATGTATTTTCTATTATAGCAGAATACAGTTTTGTAAAAGGAAGCAAAGTCTAAACGCATCACAAGACCTAGTACAGAACAATTGGACACATGCCAGAGAAATTGTTGTTTACATCAATGCAATAAAAGTATTTTGAGCAAAGACTTGAACGAATAAATATTCATAAATATTAAAATAAGCCTGGGATTGTAAACCCTTTAGGGCAAGGAGGTTTTCTCTCCCTGCTTGTACACTGCCACAGTGGAACCACAGCTCCAGTGAAGGACTTGGACATTGCTGTAGTATAAATATTTACTAATAAAGTTACAGTAAATAGGGAACTGTTAGAAGCTTTTGAAAAACTCTGATGTTTTATGGGGGAAAACTTCTTAGTTCTACTTAATTTCTTCTGTTTTCTCTTTGTGTTGTGTTATTTTCCCTCACTCTGTCCCGAGGGATGTTTGGATGGAGGCAGAATTGTGTTCCCAGCTGAGCTTTGAATAGCTTTAGTGTTGTAATGTCATGGCAAAGAGGTGATGTCAGAAATGGAGGCTTGGGATGTGATGCATGCAGGGAGAGCCCAGGCATTGGAGCAGAGGTCTTTTTCCCCTGCAGATATAAGGAGTGAGAGGCTGGGGAAAACTGGTGCCAGAACAGCATCACTGATGGGGAGATCCCAGACCTCCCAGTCCTGCAAAAAGCCTGTAATGCCTCCAAGCTGTGCCAGGGCCTGCTGCTTTAGCTTGTGGTTTTCTCCATAGCTAATATCCACGGGGCTGCAGCAGCTGGTGTGAGCCTATGGAAAGGTTAACTGGGAAAGGAGGTGCTGTATTTCTGATTTAGACTCCTAAATTCCTTTGTGTTCACTCTAAGGCTTTTTCTTTCCAGGTTTCCATAGCGGTTGGGCTGGCAGCTTTTGCTTGTGTCCTCTTGGTCGTCCTCTTTATTATGATCAACAAGTATGGCCGGCGGTCCAAGTTTGGGATGAAAGGTAGGTGCAGTCGCTTTCCCCGAGCAGGAGGCACCTTCCAGGATTGCCCGGCTCTTGTAGCACACGTGGAAAGGTGTTGTGGCTTTATTCCTACAATGCAAAGCCCTCTAAAGGGAATGCAGTCCTCTTCTGTTTGTTGAGAGAGTAATGGAGACAAGTGGGCTGGTGGTTCTCACCTCTGTGAGTGGGCAGAAGTGTGGGTGTGTGTGATCTACAGGCTGTCCAGCAGAGCTTTGAGCCTGCTCCCTCCAGCCCTGCGTGGTGTTCAGGACACCATGGTCTTGGGTGAAATCTGTTTTATGGACTTGGTGGTGCACAGGCTCCCCCTGCACTGGCTGCAGAGCACAGGGTGTGCAGGGGGGACCAGAAGACATGAAATTGGTTTGAGTTCTGATGGGAATGCAGGTGCAGCCACTCTGTGCCGATCTGTGAGTGGGGACCGAGATGCTGCTCTCACTGTATGTCCATACTGGGAAGGCAGTGGTGTGGAAGGTCTCTTTCTGATGACTCTCTGATGAAAGATTTCCCCCACTGTGTCATGAATAATGACTTGAGAAATTTATTTCGAGTGTCACTGATAGTGACTGGGAGGTGAGAAGGCGTTTGATGTTTGCCAGGCAGAACTGGTCTCTGTCCTGCCGACACCAGCTCTGTGATGTGACAGAGGCAATGCCAGAAGTAGATGATTCTGTGCCATCTGCTTTTTGTGACTCTGCTGGTATCTCCAGCTGGGCAGCGTTGGTGGTGCCCAGTGAAGGCTGAAGGAAGAGCCTTCACATGACAAAGTAGTTCCCAACCTAGCTGGTGGCTCATGCATGCACTGTTTGAAGCCAGGCTTTGACAAACATGAGGCTCATGACTCCCCAGGCTCCCGAGTCCCTGCCTGATTCCTGGGCTTGCTGTGGTCTGTGCTGCAGGGCAGGTTGATAGGTTTGGGAATGTTCCCTGCACTTGCCTAGGGTTTTGTTTTCTTCACGTAGACATTTCCTGAGTGGGTCCAGATGGGATTCTGGCTGGAGTTTCTCCTATGCATCCTATGGAGATAGAAGACAGGACATTTAATTAAATAGTGAATCTTCTACACCAGCTTAGGAATATTTAGTCCATATGTCCAATGATAAGAACCATCTGGTGGAGTGTACTGACTGGTGGGTGGAGTAGAGGAATGGAAGACATGGTTCCTGGGATCAATTCCCAGCTCTTCTACTGACTCACTTAGTGGCCATAGGCAATTAGCTGTCTTAACCTCTGTCTCTGCTCTAATTTCCCCATCTGTAAAACTGGGATGATGTTATGGGCTTTCTGGAGGGATTTGTCAGAACACTTTGGAAGTGCTTGGGCACGTGCCACTGATGGAGCTTTGAGATACAGATATGAAAAGGAAAAGTAACATCTGACCCTTTGAGGAATCAAAGAGGAGTGAAGTGAGCCTAATGTGAGTAAAGAGTCTTGGTGAGCAGATGTGTGTACGTGTTTAGAGGTGTTTGGATAAGTTTGTCAGTGGATATTCTGCATTCCCAGAAACCAGAGTGGTGCAGTGACGGGCCCTTGTGTGTGAAATTTAATAGAGGCAAAATTGTTTAGCTAGAAATGTCTTCTTTCCTCCTCATCATGCCGTGTTTCTTCCAATTCTGATATGTAACCACAACCCTGCAAAGTTTCTGCAAGTTTTATTGGCTTTGCTTGGAGAAATGGAGTTGACAGAAGACAAATACATCTTCAAAATGAGGGAGATTATTGAGTCACAATTGTCATAGGCACCACTATAGTCTACTCACACTGCCTGAACCCTGCTCTGCTCAGTTAACTCTTGGGCAGGAGGCATCCTTTATGGCACCCAGTGTGTTATCATTTACTTAAGGAAAAAAAAATCCAAACCCTGAATCTTTTTGGGCAAGTGCATCTCTGATTCAGGAGCTGTTTGTTGCCAGCTGATATGTTGCCACTTGTTGTTGAAATCCCAGCTTGGCAGGCCTGCAGGAGCAGGTTTTTCCTGTTGATTTTGTCAGATGCAGAACATTGTGTGCTCTTGTTGGACATGTTACCTAAAACACCTCATGAGTCTTTCTGACTACATCTTTTTCCTTCTGCTTCTCCTAGTGTTGAGCAGATGGTTTATTTCCTAGAGAGAGGTGAACGTGGACTGACAAAGTTGGATGTCACGTTGGGTTTGGAAGGCTCCCTGGGCCAGCCTGCTGGATTGCCCACCAGCCTTAGAACCAGGCTGCCAAGTGTCCAACATCCCAGCTGCCTGTGCTGGAGAGAAGTCGTTGTGGCTTGAGGGACATGTGCTGGGAGAGGACTCCGAGGGGATGGCCTGTCCACCTTTGTTTCCTTCTGGCTGGTAGCACACCCTGGGAGCTCTGCAGCACAGTCCTGCCAGAGCCAGCCCCTCACTGCTCCAGCAGCAGCGAAGCGGTGGGAAAGCCCGCGGAGCCAAGCGTGCCTGCGCCAGGCTGGAGCGCTGGCACCAACAAAAGCTCCTTTGAGAGCGGCTCTGACGCGCTGTGCTCCTCAGCTGAGCTCGCCCAGCCTGGCTCCAGGCCATCCCTCCGGAGAGGGCATTCATTAACACGGAATGGAGGAGGTCAGATCCCCTTTCTGGCTGCCTGTCGGCTTTGGCTGCTGGAGCCGGGAGGGAACAGGGGTGGGCTGAGGCAGCTGGGGGGAGCAGGGAGATCACTGGAGCTGGGGTGGTGGAGGCGGCAGGGAAATGGCAAACAAAGCTCCTTTTTGTGGCAAGTGGTGTTGCGTGAGCAACAGAGAGGCAGTGGAGGGAAAACCACTGGGAAAAATGAATGTTAAAACTGAAATTCGTTGAACTTGCAGAAATGCAACAACTTGCTGAAGGGTGTTGTGTCCAGAGGGGTGGCTGGGATGTTTTTTAAAGCCTTGCATTAGTGTGAGAAAAAGAAAAGGGTCTTAACAAGCAAGAAATTGAAATTTGGAGTCCTTTGGTTTACTCTGTGTCCCAAGAGGGTGTTTATTTTGGATGGGATAGACCACATGGGAATAAGGAGCCCAATATTCTGCTTTCAGTCGCTACTTGCTCCAACTCTGGGGTCAGTGTCCCTCCTTCCCTGACTGCCCACTTCACCTCCTGGGATCAGGCTTCTCACTGCAAACCTTGGAATCAGTGTCTTCCAATCCAAGTTTAATCTCAGCAGATGACAGGAAATGAAATTTTGTAGTATAATAAAAAAGCCACATGCAAGTCCCAGAACTAAGAAAAATTAAATTTCATGAAAGAATAATAATGGCACAGAAAAGATCTGGGGCATACAAAATATTTGGATGGAACAGTGATGGAGACTGTAAATACTTAGGTTGATGGACTGAAATATATTCCCCTTTTACTTGTTTTCTGTTACACTCGCAGTGCCTTGGGATGAAGGATGTGTGCTCATGCATATCTGTGTGATGTATTCCTGCTGCTGCACAACTTCTGTAAAAACCAAATGGAGTTAGCAGAGATATGCAGAGAAGGGTGCTAGAGAAAATCTAGAGACAAGAGCACTTGTAGTTTTGCTGAGATTAACTGTTTTCCAGGCTGAGATTAAAAACTACTTCCATTGTCTGAACAAGGTTTTCTTCCTCGAGTGGGGCCAGTGCCAGCTAATGGTTCAGCCTTAGTTACAGCTGGCAAAGAGTGGATTGTTTTTCATCTGATTTCCTAAAGAAATAAGGTGTGTGGTCATGCTGTCTCTGCACACATACAAGTGTGTGTGCACAGCTCTGCCTGCCTGGATTTCCCCTTTCTGTGCTGCAGCTTCTGGATGTGCTGGTCAGTTCCACCCAGAGGAGAGGGAAAAGGACTTAGAGGCTTTCACAGGAATCATGGACGTAAGGGAACTTAGTAGAATGACAACTCAAGTGATGTCCTGCTGATAAAAATGCCTCAAGCCTCTCTGGGCGTTGCAGAATTCATATGGAAGCTCAGCCTTGGACAGAAAAACACAGGGATCAGGCTTTCACGGGGTCTGCTGTGGTGGGTGGTTGTACATGTGTGTGCACATGCATAGATGTGTTTTCTTTCTGAATAAGCAGAAACAGCAAAGGAGGTGGGGGGAACCAAATGAACAGTAAACAAATACTGCCCACGCTTTCTGTAATGTTTGAGGAATCCCATTGCTATCAGTTTATTTGATATTTGCTCTAATAGCCCTGATCAAAGTGCTGGCACTGCTGATGTGCATGTGGATGTCAGAAATACTTGCAGAGCTGTTCCATTGTAATTTAGTGTTAGTTAAAAGGTACTTAAAGCAGTTGCCTATTTGATTATGATTGGGGGCCATTAACATTTTTTTCCATAAACAGATGGTTACTGTCCGCTGAGTTTATTGCAGAACAACTCCAGAGTTCTAATTCAGGAGGAGCAACTCCTGCAAACATATCTTGGGTGCCTGGCTTTTTGCTTTTTTTGATTTGGGTTTTTAATTTCTTTGTTTAGTTTTCTTCTTACTTTTTTTTTCTCTTTTCTTCCCTTTCATTATGTAATTATTGCTACAGCTTCAAAGTGGGGGGGAATATATATCTATATCTATAAATATGTGTGTGTGTATATATATCTCAGAGCCATGACCTGCTTTTCAGATAAGGCTTAATTCTGACCCATGTTTCCTTGGCCAAACCTGGCTATAGTCATACACTGATTTTATATTTTCCCCCCCTGATTATTTGTTGTATAGGCATGAACAAACCCTCTGCAGCCTGGAGAGCCTGCACATGAAGGGTTAGCTGCTCAGGAGAAATCTGTGATCAGGGCCCTTTCATTCCTTCCTCTTGGGAGCCTGCCATGTAATGGGAGGAGAGAGAAAGAGCAAAGTACTATCAATCTGGCACAGCTACAGCAGAGAAGCAGCCATATATCAGCAGCCACAGCTAATTACAGGGATTTGGGGATGTATGGCTCTCCAGAGCAATGGGCTGGAAATGGGAACCCATTGCTGCTGTGCTCTTTGAGCTGGGTGTGAGATGTGCAGAACCCTGAGGTGCTGAGTCCCCTGGAACATCTGAGCAGAGCAGCTGCATGGGACTGATGGAGTTCAGGGATTCTCCTTGCTGGTATCCTTCAGGTTGTTTGCAAATACCCTTGATATACTTCTACTCCTCAATATTACTTGGGTTTATTTGCCTGGGAAGTGGATTGAAAGGGCATGTGGTTTCACTGGGGCTTCCTTCTATAAATACCTGTTTATACTCTGCTGAAGTGCAAGCTGTGCTATTTTTATGTTTATTTATTTAATGCCTTCAAGGTGATAAAGCATGAAGCTCTTTGAGCTGCTGAATATTGCTTTCTATGAGTACCTGAAAGTAAGTTTTAGACAGGTGGGGGTCAGTGTCAGTCCCTTCTCCCAGGTAACAAGCAACAGGTCAAGAGGACAAGGCCTCAAGTTGTACCATGGGAGGTTTAGATTGGATATTAGGAAAAAATTCTTCACTGACAGTGTGGTCATGCATTGGAACTGGCTGCTCAAGAAAGGGGTGAAATCACTGTCCCTGGAAGCATTAAAAAAACCCATGTGAATGTGGCACTTCGGGATGTGTATAATGGTAGAACTGACAGTGCTAGGTTAATGGTTGTACTTAATGATCTTAAGAGATCTTTTCCAGCTTTAATGGCTCTATGTCGAGTGTCTCACCCTCTGCTGTGCCATGCAGTCTGTAACTGGTGTGGTGCCATGAAGCCCTGGGTTCCTTGGCAAACCCTTGAGAGATCCCACCTGTCCCCTGAGGTGCTGTGGCTGTGACAGGCTCCTGCTGCTCCTCTCTGCAAAGGCAGATCCACTCTCACTCCAGCAGTTAAATGCTCACACCCCTTGTCCCTCAGTCACAGGTGGTGTTGGTCTGATGGAGGTTTGGAAGGTGACAGTGCTCCATGGTGCTGCCTGAAGGAGCAGGGAGCCACTCTTGGCTGGACAGGTGCACTGAATGACCCTGCAGGGAAGCGGTTAGCAAAAGGTCAGGACTTATTTAGATCTAGAAATAAAACATTTTCCCACTCCCAGATGTATTAATAGGTTATTTATAAATGAAATGTAAAGTGCACTGACCGGCCATTATTTATTTCGATTGCTTTTACAAAACCCAGGTGTCTTTTTTAGGCCACTGCTGAAAACAGAAAAAACAAAATAAAAAAATATCAGTGGTGTTCAGGTGACTCAAGAAGCCCCAAGACTGCTTCACACCATATTCCTGCAGGCTCTTCCTCCCTGTGCATGACCTCCCTCACTCAGGGTGTCTGTGTTTGCTCCAGTCCCTGGCTGGGTGCTTGACCCTGGCTCCTGAGGGAGCCCCTTGGCAGAGCTGGTGCTTGCCCAGGGCAGCTCAGCATCAGAAGTATCTCCTCACAGACCTTCACAAACACTTCTCACCTTGTGGTGTTAAAAGCTGCATGACTGACCCTCATCTTACCTGTGATTCTGCCTCAGCTGAGGTGCTGGAAAGAGATTGGCATTTATTTATTTTTTAATGCATTTTTTTCAAATTGAAGCATCCCTTTTCCAACCTCAGAGCAGTGTCTTTTCCACCAGCAAAGCAGTAACAATTGGCAGTGCTGAGGATGCTGCTCCTTGTAGCACCATGCTGGTCTTCCACAGGGTGAGAGTGAGCCATGGCTTCTTCCCTTGGAGCACAGGCTTGGGAAGATGTCCTTCACCCACTCACCATCCCAGAGCAACTGCATCACCCCCAGTCCTCATGCAACAGCTTGCACCCATCTTTGCCACCGCTGTGAGATTGCCCAGGCTCAGTCAGCTCAGCAGCCTCCCCACAGGACCATGCAGAGGTGCTAATCCTCACAGGGCTCCTCTGCACAGCACTGCTGCTCCTGCCTGCCCTTTCCCTGCCTCCCTGGCTCCAGCCTCTCTTTGCTGCTTCTTCTGATGGTGTCTGTCTGTCTGTCCTCACATGGCTTTGCTTAAGAGGAAGATGCTGGAATGACAGCACAGAACCAGAACAATTCTGCTGATCTCCAGACCAGGTGGTACATACAGCAGCAGGATAAGCTATTTTGTTTAACCAATATGACTAAGTCTGATGAAGACCCACCATCTCCACAAACCTTGTGTGTCCTTTGCACTCTCTTGTGCCTTTCTGCAGGCAGCCAACAACCAGACAACTGAATGCCAACTTTGATGTGGCTTTAATTAGGTGCAGGGCAGTGTTGGAAGAACCAGAGGACTTTAATTAATATTTTAATTGTGGTTTGTCTCTCCTGCATTTGACCAGTTATTCTTTGAATAAGATTTTGCTACTGCTAATGCTGATAAATGGCCCTCTGGGAGGATGTCCCTGTTGAATTTATCACCTCTTCCTCCTCATGACTTGCTGTAGGATTGTTGTTCATTTATGTGGTATTTAGCCAGGGATGCAGAGATCTGTCACCCTGTCCTTAAACCCTGGAGCAGGAGAGCTTTGCACTTTGTCAAGGGACAGGTGACTGCGAGGTAAATGCAGGATTGGCAAAGGGAAACCTCTGGCAGCTGTGAAAGCAAATGGAGAGAAGAAAGAGAAAAGTGCTGCTTGGTTTTGAACCTGAGATGAATGTGCTTGAAGGAGTGCCTAGAAATTCAGAGGCAGTGGAATAAACTCCCACGGGGATGGATAAGAGCTGTCACCTGGGCTGTTCAAGCTTTGACTGGCAAAAGCACTGGGGAAGCAAATTGTAGAGAGCACTGGAGCATCTGATGATCGAATAGGCTTGTTCCATCTCCAAGTTCTATTTCTTGTGGTGCAATAGAGAGCCTGTCTATGTCCAGGACAGTTCCAAAAACCTCCATCAGCAGCACCACTATTTAGCATCTGTTGATGGAAGTGGGATGCTCAGGCATCTAATTTCAATCTACAACCATGCTATTAAAAATCAATGGACCAGAAGATAATGCCTGTACACAAAAACAGCTGGGTAGTATTTTGTGCACAGGAGAAATAAATCACGTTTGGAGTCTCATATTTTATGTCTGAGGAGCAAGGGTTATAATCCAGCTTCTGTTTGGGATAGTGGTCTTCAATTTATGCCACAGCCTTGGATAATGTAGTAGAATAGAGGGACAGTCTGTTCCCCTGAGCCTAGCTGAACCTGTGCTTCAGGAAAGGGACTCAGGATGTCACTCAAAGTGGCCACAGGGCTTTCTTTGGACTCTGTGTATGGGCCACAGCAGCTGTCAGGGTGATTGAGGAGCACTGTGCTGGGAATGCCCAGTACAGCCACAAAAACTCATCCCAGCCCAGTCAGCTGCCAACATGCTCTGCTCTACACTTGGGATGTGTTGCAGATCTCCCCTTGGCTCTCTGGCTTGTGGCAGGAGAAGGGCTTGGAGCTGGGCATCTTCTGTGTCTCACAGCCCCTTTGCTCCCTGTATCTGCTGGAACCTGGTAGCTCCAGAGGAGTTTTGCTTCACTGCTTTGGCCCTGCACCTGCAGGAGTTACCAGCCCCTTCTGGGAGGGACTGTTTGACATGAGGACCCTCACACTGCAGCCCAGCATCTCATGAACCTTGGTGTTGGGGAGGTTTTGTGGCTCTGCTGGCTGCCCTTGGATCTTGCTAACTTTGTGGCCAGCAAGGGGTTTTCCCTTCCAAAATGTGAGAAAGCTGTGTTAGATCAGATGCCCATTTAGAAGTACAGTCTCTGGGCAGATGCTTTTGCCCCATCTGCCTTCAATGTCACTCAAACTAAAGCAGTGCACAGCTTCAAAAACTGCATAGGGTGAAAAATCATACAGTTACAGCAGAGAAAAGGGAATGTCTGGTGGAATTTGGATTAAAAACTCTTTGGCTTGCTTCTTATTCCATGTAAACAACGTGTAAGAACCTCCATCTTCTCTCCATGCCACCTCATGCTTCATCCTCCCCAGCAAACTGCAAGCTCTTCCCAGCCTAACGCAGTCAAGAGTCAGACAAGAGGCTGTGAATTAGTGTGAGAGGGAGAACATTGTTTTCCTTCACTCTGGTTTACCTTCACAGTGCGATTCACACAGCAGGGGCTGAGGTGGTGCCACAGCAGCTCCAGGGTGGGCAGAGCCAGAGGGGCTCCCCGGCTCATCCCTGTCCTTCTCCTCCTGCAGGAGCCTGCAGTGCTGAGACAGCTGCTGGGATAGGGGAGAACTGGCCTTTTGGTTGCTGACAAGACGATTTCATCCCAGTGCTCCAAAAACTCTGGTGACATCCCCAATTTTCCAGATGGATAATGAAAACCTGTGAGCAGGCCCGTCACAGCGGCTTCCCAAGCACTCGCCTGTGGAGCTGTGTCCATTGGTTCCATATCTGCTGACAGGCCTTAATAATCATTACACTGAGTGGAGCTGGCACTTGGGGAGGCAGGTAAAGGCACTGCTGCCCTGGGGCTGAGACACCTTTCTCACCATGCAGAGGAGAGATGGGAATCTGACCTGGAGATCCTCATCCCAATGGGCTGATTGCTGCCTCTCCCTCTCCTAGGCTGCACAGCAGTGCAGGACACGCCGGACACATCTCCTCATGTCTTGCCCAGGAGCCTGCTGGCACCCTCTCCAGGCATCCAGGGATACCCTGAGTCTGACCTGGGGCTCCTGTGCTTCCACTGGGTCACTGCTTTGGGAAGAGCAAAACAGAGCTGAGTTTTCTCTAGTCAGCAGGTGCATAGTCCATGCAAAAAGCAAAGCATGCCTTTATCCAAAGTGGCTGTAGTAATGGTATGAAAAAAAACCCCACCTATAATATTGAGGTAACAGTGGTCTAGGATCAATATTTATTCTTATTGATTTCTTCATTTCTCTAATAATTTTTCATTTGTTTTTTGGGTAAAACAGGAGGATGCTGCAGCAGGCCTGAGTAGCTGGTAAGGGTCTCTGGAACAGCAGGGCAGGGCAAACACTCCTTCTACTGGTGGGGTGCAGTGCTGGGGAACTGGCTGCTCTCACAGAGCTGTCAGGAGGATGTGTGTTGTGCAGAGTCTCTGTGCTGGTCACCAAAGGTGCTCTGGACCCAGGGCAGGGCAGGGTGGTTAGGCCAGAGACCTAACCAGTATGTTTATTTAAGTTAAATCACCATATACTTTTACATCCCATCCCCCTGGATGTTCATCCCTGGGGCTGTTGAAACTGGCTCTTCCTGCAGTGCTCACGGTTACAAACCCTCCTTCATCCCAGCCCAGTCCTTCCAGCGCTGCCATCAGGTTTTTCTGTTGTTGCTCTTTGCTGAAGCTCCCTGGTGTGTGGCAGTCTCCTGTCCCTGCACCCAGGAGGGCTGAGGATTACCCAGGTTTGGTCCCCCAGTGCTGGATGGGGACACCTCCTCCCTGTGCAGAGTGTGGTTGCACTGTCCTGCTCCCCTGCAGGCTCATAATGTGTTTACAGCCCGTGGCCACCACCAGCCCATCTCGACATTAACTGCTTTCCAGGTTCCTGCCTCCCAGTAAATTGGTGATTTAGTCCAAGACTTATTTTAATTTAATGTTTTTGAAGTTCATGTCTTGGTTTTCTTACTTCTGCCTGTTTGCTGGCTGAGGATGCATTGCCCTTGTGACTTTGTGCCTTTGGTGCCTCTTGACTTGGGAGAAGGCAGCTGAGCTGGTGGGAATGAACCAGCTCTGCTCAGTCATTGAGCCTCTTATCAGCAGTGGCTTCAGAAATTCTGATGGTCCCAGCTGATCCCTTAAATAGACACATGTTGCCCTGTAGACTGGCTTAAAGCTCTGCCATAGTTATGCCACCCAGACTGGCACTGGCAGGGAAGAGCACTGTAAATCAGATTTACTGTTATATTAGTATGAAAGCGCTCATATCCAAGCCAGTTTGAATCAATTTTTCAAGAAAGTTTTTCTCTGAGACATTATCAAATATATTACAGTCTTCATTGACTAATTTTGTAATTCAATCAGGGGAAAATAAGGCATTGAAGGTAGTTCAGCATGATTTGTTTTTATAGACCAACTGCTTCATCCTCTTGATTCCACTATCATTTAGCCTCTTAAATAATTTTTTCCTTTGATTTTCACTATAAATTTAAAGTTGGGTTTATTAATTTATTCTTCACACCAGCTAGGATAACAAATACAAGTTTTATGCATATATGTGTATAAAAAGGGAAAAGCCTTTACAGATTTAAAGAGCTTCTGCCTTCTTGACGAGTTTCTCAGCCTGGAATTAAATTGGTTGCAGTGTTTGGTAATGAGACTTCATGCCTTTTGGGCTGCTGAGTGTTATTCTGAGTATCCTGCTCAGGTCTGTCCCTCTGTGTGGGACAAAGGAAATATTGCTGAATTTTACAGTAATAATTGTCTTAGCTGTTTTAGACATTATTTAATTTTCTTTCTCTCTGTTTTTATTACTTTATTTTGGTTTATGCTTTAATTATATTTAAGGAGTATTAATTCTTCTATATCCTGTTTGTTCTCAATCTTCCTTGATCTAAGGAATTGTGATAGAAATTGAAATTAGATACAGCCTTTTACTTCTGAATGTCTGCAGAAATCCCATTCCACCCTCCTGCTGCAGGGCAGCTGGATTTTAGCTATTACTTCCTTTTTTAAAATATTGTTATTTAGTTCTTAATAACAAAACATATTGTCTTCACTTTGTTTCTTTTCTATCTAAATTTATTATGCTGGTGGTGTATTTAGGAGCAATTTGGGCTTATTCTCTCTGCTTAAAGATTTCAAGTAATGCCTCTTGGCTGCTGCTGTCTGTTAACGTGATATTGGAGTTAATGGGATGTCAGCATGTGCCAAAACCCCTCATCAGCAGAGCACACGTGTTCCACTCTGGCATATTAAAGCTGAAGTTGTAAGGGTAAAACAAGGCACTTTCCTACCTTTTGATATGTATAGGTAAAGGCAGTGATTTAAGTTCTGCTGAACTCGCTGTGATCAGCTTGCACCAAAAAAAGTCACTTCCTCTTAAATGCATCCCAAAGGATGGAATCCGTGTTGGGTTCTGGGATGCTTCAGCAAAGGGTCTCTCACTTGGGTTTCTTCCTGCCAGAGCTTTGCCAGTTTCAGATGAGGGTTTTGGGACCAGCCTTATGGGCAGGCTTTGTATTAATCTGCCAGAAGGGAATGAAGTTCTGCTTTTCTGCTGGAAGAGGAGAGGTGCTATTAAATTTTGTTGATTGAGTATTTTAGTAGGATGTGCTACTGGGCCTTTGAATGCCTGCCAGATTCCTCTCTTTTTTTAATACCTTATTTTGTTATTTCATTGAGGCAAAACCTGGCATTTATTTACCTGCTATTAGACAGCTTGCAGAAAGCTGTGTAAGCTCTCCTTTTGCAAAAGGTACATTAGTTCAAATTCCTGGTTGCTGTGCTGCTCTGCTTTGATACCTGCCTTTGGAAACCTTCCTGGATGCAGGCAGGGAGGCAACACACTGTCTGAAACTATGCCTTGAGGATGAATCCTGGTTTCCAACCAGTGGCAAAAATGTATATATTTTCCCTGGAGCAGGTTTTACCTTTAAATTTCTTTTCTTTTTACAAAACAAAAATTTGTGGTTTTTCAAAACCATCGGGCTTTTGTGCAAATTCAGAATCCTCTAACACCCTCTATTCTTTGTGGAGAGCCTTAAGTTTTGAACTCAGCACCGGAGTGCTTTTCCCAGGACCCATTTCCAGGTATTTTCCTATCAGAAGTTGGTGCTAAGCTGGCATGTACACACAAGGCCCTGTGTGCTTCAGGACCTCTGAACTCTCTTCTGCTGCACACGCATGCTGAAGGTTTTATGGCCCTTGCAACATCAGTATCTGCTGTGCACTATGACATACAAAGATGTTGGGAAGTTCCAGGCAGGGAGACGTGAAGAAATAGATGTGTGGAAGGAGGAGGGAGAGGCAAAGCAGCAGTCCAGGCACTCATTGGACAAATTCTTCATGTCACACTTACCAAAGCAGGTAGAGAAGGAGGAAACTCCTCTCTCTCCTCCCATGGAGCACAGGCATGGAGGGGGGAGATACAAGTGGGGAGGGGTTTTCTGAAGATGCCAATAGCTGCTGGTAAGTGCCTATTTGTCTACATGGAGCTTCAGAGCCCAGGAGTGGCTGGAGCTCCCATTTGCCATTGGGCAGGCTCTGTGAGGATAAATAATCCTGGCTGCAGTTTGCACTAATGATTTCCTAGGCATTCTGGCATGTCTTGATCAGTGGAGGAGGAGGGAAAGCTGTGCTTCTGGCTTTTTTTGGGGTGTGAATGGGGAAGGCTGGAGGAGGCTGGGAAGAGGAGGGAGCAGGAAGTGTTTCCCATTTTGGTTAGTGGTGTGGGAGATGGAAGGTTGGTGGTTGAATTTTAATTTCTTTTATTGGTCTAGTAAGACAGTAGCTATGGGAGATGTGTTACCCACGGATGTGGCTCCACTCTGCAGGCTGCAGTCCTTGAAAGTTTTACTGGAAGATGTTGTCTTGATAAAGAGGCTTGGTTGATACATAGCCCAGCACAATTCTGTCAGATTAAATTATTGGGAAGGTATGTATGACTGTCTTGATTAAGAAGGGGTAGAACAAATGCAAAATACACAAATTTAGTGCAGAGCAGGGGAAGCTGTGTGGAAGCCCACAGTTATTTAACCTCATGTCTGCATTACAGTCAGATCAGATTCAACAAAAACAACTCAGTACCTTCCTGAATTATCACAGTTTGAAGGTTTGAATTTGAACTTGTACATTTAGAGCCTGGAAATAGGAGTGCATGCTCCTGCACGTGTTTTGACTGAGCAGAAGCACTGCAGGCTCTGTGCAGCTGTTGAAGAGCAGGGGGTCAAACACATTGTGGTACCAAGTAAAATCTTCAGGATATCAAACTGTAAATTCCTAGAAGCTGTAGGCTGAGGGAAATGTTTCTAGTAAATATTGGCTCCTGGAGGATAAAGGAATTACAAGTTCTCATCTGTCTGAGGTTGTTTACTCCTGTTAGTGGGGTGTATCACAAATGCACAGATCAGGCTTTTGCTGTGGCTCTGCCTTTTCTTCTGCCTCAGACATGGGAAATGTGGGCTGGGAGGTGGGGAGATGGTCTGTGTGCTCTTCTGGAGGAATGAGGACCCAAGGATGCACCCGTGTTCCAGCCTCCATCAGCTGTGACAGCAGCTCTGAGACCTGCCATCTCAGTAATATTTTATTTATTTTATTTTTTTTTGTTTGGGGGTGCTCCTCTTACCAGATTAGCTGAGCTTTACTGAGAAAGCAGCTGGCAGATAATTTCATTACTGGCCACCTGTTGAGAAGTACATATGTGCCAGCATTTTTCTAAGCATAGGAGTTTAAAAAGTAGCAAGGGGAATTAATAGACAAATCCTACTGAAATTCCTCCAACATCCTTCGTCAATCCTGAGTTTAATGTCTAATGAGTGCTGGGGTGTGTATGATGGGAGCAGGGGATGGTACTTAATAAAGTGCTTCGTTGGAGAAGAAGGGCTTTACTCACAGTAACTCAGTGGGTAAGTTTGCACAGTGTTGATGAGAAGACTGGGACTGAGCCAGGCTTAGGGACTGAGCCAGGCTCAGGGACTGAGCCAGGCTCAGGGACTGTGACAGGCTCAGGGACTGTGACAGGCTCAGGGACTGTGACAGGCTCAGGGACTGTGACAGGCTCCCTGCTGTGGCCAGCAGACCAATGAGCCAGCCAGAGCATGCTAGGGGCTAAGGGTCAGCCAGGTAGAAGTGATGCCTTCTAGACTGCTAAAATAGCGTGGCTGGATTTTTATTTCTCTTCTGCTAAAAAGTCTGCCTTGGACAGTTCATCAGTTTGATGTTGGAGTAGGTTTGCAGAGGTTTAACGAGACAAAAAGCTGCAGACTCCCTCCACAGCCACCCAGGAGTGGGGGGCACCTCATTAGGTGGATGCAGAAGCATTTGGAGCTACATCTCACCTCTGGTAGCAGAGCCTCAGGACTGTCCATTAGACTTGGTAAAAGACTGAGACACCCAAAGATGGAGCATGCTGAGGGCAAAAGCATCCTGAAATGTTGTCCTGAGCATCTCCTTTGAAGGGCAGGTGGGAGTGCTGACCTTCTGCTTGGCCCTGACCTCCTGCACAGCCTTCAGTCAGCACAGCCTTGCCACAAAGTGGAACACAGGAGTTTTGGAAGAGGTCTGAGTGTCTTTGGAGATGCATGTTCCTGGCAGATCTCTGGTGTCTGCTGGAGAAAAGTGCTTCCTGTGCTCCTTTACTGCTCTCTTTGTTGGAGATTGTTATTATTAAATTTCTTTGTTATGGTGTCAGCTAGAAGAGATGAGGTGTGAAGGAGGTTACATTATCAGAGCCTTCTGCAGGCAATAAAAGGTAAAAATGAGAGATTAGAGATGTTTTCAGAGGATGCATAGACAAAGAGCAATGGCCTGAACTTCAGGAGGATTTGTAGGTGGGTTAGGAAAGGCTTTGGTGCATAGAGGAGGATGGTGTCCAGCAAGGGGGAATTCAGGGTGTGGACTGGAGAAGTGGAGCCAGGTTTCCAAGAGGTTTTGTGTGGTGTGACCCCAAGGGCCCAACTCTCTGTTTCTCTGCTGTGAAGGACAAGCTCCCTGCCAAAGGTGGCAGAGGGCTTGTGTGAGCAGTACTACTGCCCATGGGGCAGAGAGGCTGTGGTAGCTCCTGCTGCACTCTCCTCCATCCCCTCTCTCTTTGGAACTTGCCTTGCTGGCTGCTCCCCCCTCCTGCCCTGTTTCCCCTGCTGTCAGGCACTGGCTCCAGCTTTCTGACTGGAGAATTTTCCTCACCCAGGGAAGTGGCCAACACCCTTTAGAGCAAGCTCTGAACTGCATCCCTGCTCTGGGAGGCTCACACAGCACATTGTTGGCAGCTGAGCTACAGCCCCTTGGATGTTTTTCTCCTGACAAGAGCAGCATGTGTGGATTTTCTGATACCACCCTGCATGCTCTGGTTGTTCCCTGAGCCCAAGTTAGTTATGGCACCCTTCAGCATGCTCTGTGTCAGTCATCTCACTGGTTGATGTGGGTATTTCATGCAGGAAAACTACCTTTTGGGTTTTTGTGGAGTTTTTTGTGATTTTTTTTTGTGATTTTTTTTTTGCTTTTTAATTTTTTTTTCCTGGAGAATGAGTGAATTAAGCCATGTGTTTACTACTGCCACTTGAGCAAAGTGGTCCCAGGCTAGGCCATAAGATATACGACTGGTGTTTAAAATTAAGAGAGCAAACATCAACAGAGAAAACTAGAAGAGGGAAAAGGAGGCTGGGTAATGGAATTACATTGCTTCCATGCTAATATGACCTTGGAGATGGTCTACTGCTCTGCAGGGATTTGGGAGAGTAATGTATTTGATAGCATCATCTTAGAGGGTGTGCATTTATCTGAGCATATTTATATCCAAGCGTACATATTTGTGTGTATGTGCACGGTGCTCATTCTTTCAGTTTATTCTGTCTTACCCATACATTTCTGTGGGACCCAGGGATGTGTTTCAGGTGATGCTTTGGGGCCTTCCTGCAGTGGGTTTAGATGCTAAGGAAGGACTTAATGCCTCCTTGTTTAAACTTCCACCTGAAGAGCCAGAATAAAAAGCATCACACCCCTTAAAGTCAATACACAGTGGCACCCTCCTCAGGGATTAGATCTTCACTCCTTAGTCTCTGCTGGAGCCAGAAGGGCAGGGGATTTCAAAGGAAGAAGCTGCTGTTTGCTAATGTGCCCTCTTTGTGCCGTTATTAGTGTGGAGAGGAGCAGCAGCATCTCTTTTTCTCTCAGCTCTTGGGGTACCACACCGAGACACATTGATTACTGAGGTATCTGAAGCTCTGGCTTTGAATGGAGAGATTTCCAGATCAGAACCTTTTTGGATACCTGTTGGTGGCCAGAATACTGTGGTGCTGGGCAGGCTATAAATTATTAAAATCAATCTTTTGTAATCAGCAGTCACAGTAGAAGTGAGTTATAATGAAATGGGTCCAGCTGTTTACAGACAGGCAGTGTGGGAGAGGTGAGAAAAGAGCAGGATTTTCCCTGTACAGAATGATCTGTGGAGAGCTGCTTCTCTGGGTCAGGATAACCAGAAATGAGCATGTGTCAGGGGCATCTCACCATTCCCTCCAAACTCTGTGACACTCAGCTTTGTTTTAGGCAAGAGCGGTGATTTTTGCCTTTTCAGCTTTATTTGTTGAGGTCAATTTTCATTCTGGAGAATGTGTATAAATAGTCATCATATAAAAAAAGAAAAAGAGCCAAGTTCATGGTTTAGGGTGAGGGACAGCCTTGGGTGATGGGAGTTTTCTGTTCAAGGGTGGCAATCGCTCAAGGAGAGCAGGTAGCCTTTCCCTGCTGTCCTTGGAAGTGAAACTGGTGTGAAGGGAATGGCATGACAAGAATGAATGCTTTAATGGCTTTAGTGAAGCTGTGGAGTGGATGTGGTTTCTGCTGAGGCTGCTTTAGCCACTTTTTGGGGCATTCTGCTGCTGAAGATCTTTGAGTGTAGCCAGCTGTAACCCCACTCCAGTGTTCTCTCCAGTCACCCCTCACCTCTGCATGCCCCAGGTCCCGCCCCTGGTTCCTCACCTCTCCGTCCCACAGGTCCTTTCCTGTGAAATGCAACTTTTTCCTTTTATTTTGGCACAGTTTAGGTGGAAGAAGGTTGTGTACCTAACACAGTGTTTAATGCTGATGGTCTTTTGCAATGATTCTGTCACATCCTGAATCTCAGTGATCATGGGGTGAGCACATGGAGGGATGGACCCTGCTGCCCTCTGAAGAAGGAGCCTTGAAGGAGCTGGTTTGAGCAGACCTGGGCCAAACCAGCTGTAACTCCTGTGGGTTTAGGCAGCATGTAGGGATGAACCTCTGCTTGCAGTCCATAAAACACATAATACAAACTCCTATCCACATCCAGGCAATTAAAAAATTTAAATGTCTACTCAGTGCAAAATAATAATAACAATAACAACAACAACAACAACAACAACAACAACAACAACAACAACAACAACAACAATAATAATAATAATAATAATAATAATAATAATAATAATAATAATAGTGAAATTAATGAGATTTCAGATGTCTTTGCTAACCAGCCTGGGTTTTTTAAGTTCAAAGATGCATCGTGTTGCAGCCCCTGTGAGCTGGGGAGTTTTCTTCCCCCAAGTGCTTCAGGCTGTGATGAAGGTTGAGCATCTCTGATCACTCAGCCTGTCTAGGGTATGTCTCATCACAAGGGAAACAGGCATTAGTCAAAATGCAGCCCGGAAGGGACGAGAACAAATTTGCAAAATGCTCTGCCTGACGCCTTTTGGAAAGAATTCAGAGAAGAGCAACTAAAATGATTAAGGTTCTGCAGGGAATGTATTGTAAAAAAAGATTAGGAAAAAGAAAAACTAAATATATAAAATGCAGCTAGACCAGATTGAAGGGAAGCAATCCCCAGCGGTGCATATTTAGAAGAGTTGAACAATGAAGAACTAAAAGGACTATTCAGGATGCTGGAAGGAAAACATGGGGTATATAGAATCAATTAAACAATCAGAAACCTGGAGGCTGCATATCTAGGTCCCTTTTCCAGAGGAAAGAGGCTCTTGCCTCTTTGGAGCATGCAAGAGTCTCTGAAACGGATGCTGCAGCCTTTGGAAGGTTTTCAATTGGTCTGGGGGCAGGGGGGGAGATGACAAGTGCTCACCACATGTCACATGTGTGGAGATGTCCTCACTGAGGTCCCTGCATGGGGGAATGTGGGTATGGAAACCTCCTGGGCCTGCTGGGCTTCGCTTTTCCCCTTAGATAGTGTGGAGGGGTGGCTGAGCAGGCACCCAGCCCTGGGCTGTCTTCTCCCTTCCCTGCTGCTGCACGAAATAACAACCTGGAAGGTGTGATAGGGACAACTGGCTGCAGTCTCCCTGCCTTGGCTGATTAATTAACTCTTCAGATTAATTTCCTTCCTGATTACCGCTTGATTAATTCCTCCTAACTCTGCGAGACCTCCTCACCACTTAATCCTCTTTATAAGCCCTCAGAGTGCAATGCTTGAAGTAAACATCAAGCAGGAAAAAAAAAGCAAACACTCTGAAATGCAAACACAAGAGTGCTGCCAGCAGGACCCTTCCTGTGCCAGGAGCTGGCCCTGTGGGCTGCCCCATGGCTCCCTGCCCCACGGGCTCCTCCACACTCCCCTCTCCTCCCAGCCCCACTTTTCTCATCCCTTCTCCAGCCTGTCTGCAGCAAATTGCACAATTTCACTTGTTGAGCCTGATAATTAGTGACAATATCCCGGTAATTTGCAAAGGGGGCAGGAGGAGGGAGCTGTGCTCAGCTGTGTTCAGCAGCAGGAGATGAGGTTTTTCCCCTCATCTCTTCATTAAAAGGAGCGTCTGAACTCATGAAGCAGCTTTGGATGTAAGCTAGAGCATGAGATTCTGTGCTGGCCATCAGGGTTTGTGCTGTCTCACCCCCCAGACCTGTGGCATGGGGCAGAGAGAGGCTGGGGGTGGCAGCAGCCCACAGGAGAGGGGTGAGAGGTTAGTGAGGACACCAATTTGGGGATTTTTGATGGTGCAGGGGGAGGCAATGGGGTCAGGGAGAGAGAGGGGTGATCAGGCTGAGCCTCGGCTTGAGTCTCAACAATCCACATGCAGAAGGCAGCAATCCTGATCCTGCTGGGGATTTTTAATTCATTTAACTTTATTTTTATTTTTTTTTTTTCTTTTCCTGGGCATCTACTCCCAAAGGCCTCTAGATGCTTTAATAAAATATAAGTAAAAACATAACTTATGATGAGGAAAGAAATGCAGCCAAATGAATCCCCAAACAGGAACAAAAGCTTTTCCCCATCTTCCCTACACTCAATAACCCAGTGTTTACCCCTGGGAAACATAATGCTTAAAGAGCAACAGCACTGTCTTGGACATTGTTTTTGAGGAATGTTTTGTGGTTGGAAACAAAGCTGTAGTATGCACCAGCTAAGTTCTAGTGAATTTGTTGTTCTTGTGACCTCAGCTGCAGTGGACACATTAAGAATGTTTTGCACCCAAGAGCCAAGCTTGCTTTTTGTTTCATGGCTGTACAGCATGTGTCATCCATAAACGTGACCCAAACTAATGAATTTGGCTGAGTTTGAACCAGCAAGTGCAAAAAAAAATAAAGATGGTGTGTGTGGATAGAGGCACGGGGAATGATTTATTTCTGTGTTGATGGAAAACAAAAGCAGATCTTGGAGGTTTCTGGGGCTGAGGCTGTTCCTGTTCTGCAGCCTTTGCTGCCCTGTGCTCCCTGGTGTGTTGCCACAGTCATGATGTTTGAATCTGTTCTTTTTGGTACCAAAAGACTGTGATGAAGGAGACTGCACACAGAAAATCTATTCTCATATCAGAGCTGCTTTAAGCAGAGCCCTCCAAGATTATTTTGGTGCACCCAATAATCTTTGGCCATGAAGTCACTTGGGCCTGGGATTGTTTTACTCTATGTCACTGCCTCTAAAAAATACTCATCTTGGCTGTGTGAGCTGTGTTCTAGGTGGCATATGACAAATTACAGCTGTGCTCTGCTGCTTTAGCTTGCATAATTCTGCAGCCCAGCCTGGGGTTCCCTTTGGTGCAGTGTCCCAATTCCTGAATTGCAGGAACAGGTTAATGGTGTGTTTTAACTGCTCCTGAACCTGTGTGATGATATTCCTGCTGGGAGGGGGTGAGGAAGGGCTGGAGTTGTCCTGATAGCCTGCAGCCTTGGGAGCTGTGCAAGGCTGAGGTTTCTGGCCTGGGGAGTCCCATGTCTGAGTAAATGCAGGTGCTGGTGAAGTAGGAGACCTGGATCAGCCACAATTGAAGCTTCCCTGTCCCCTTTGTTATCCATTTGGAGTTGAAGCAAAGGGCACCTACACCCCCCACAAAGCTCCCCATTTTTCAGGTATTGGAGGTGCTATCATGGCCTGGACAGTGATTGTCCTTGTGTCTAAGATGTGAAGAAATCTCCTTTTGGATGTCAACAGGCAGAGTCCTGCATGTGTGACTTTTGTGTGCTTGTCACATTGTTCACTGTAAAAAAAAAAAAAAATCCCCTTTATTTGCCTTTTAATACTACTATTAAAGCTTTACTGCCAGCTGATCTTCAATTCCTACAAGGGATGGGGGAGAGTAAATTGGAATCTTTGATCTCCTTTGCTCTACTTTCTCTGTCCTTGTATCGTCTTTAGGGCTCTATTTCCTTGGCTGAAAAAAAAAAAAAAAAAAAGTCAACATGAAAGTAAGAGGGAATGGGAAAAAAACCCAGAATTTATTTTTGTAGTGGTGGAGGGATTGTGCCTCCCAGCTGCAGTAACAGCCTTGAACCCTGCCTGTGGATCAGAGGTGCTCCCAGGTGCATGAGGAGGGGGAACTGTTTCCTCAGGAGGGCAGCTAATGGTGGAGAGTTCCCCAGCAGTTTGTCTGGGATAAGAGTGCCATCTGGATCAGAGGAAATTAACTTCTGAAAAGAGGGGAAAGGGGAAAAAATGGCTCTTCTTACTATGTGCTGAAAATCTAGCCAGAGGCAGCTGGAATAAGGCTTGGTGGAGCAGTGCTGGCACACTTTTTTTGGTTTCCTACGCAGCTTGGAAACAGCAGCAAGAGAGAGCTGAAAGGCAGACTTGTAAGGAAGGTGGTAAGTCTGGGAGAGAAGGGAAAGAACAGATCAAAAAGGGTGGATTAATTTCTAATTCATGCAGAGGATCCAGATATGAACATAAATGATTGTTGAGCAATTAAACTGTAGTTTTAAAAGATATTGTTGCCAAAATACGCAGAAAAGCTGCTTCAATGCCGAAGGAAATTTCTCATTTTGTAAGGTGACCAGAGGGCAAATGCACAATTATTTTGGTATGACATTGTATCAGAGCCTGCCTCTGCACATCCCCCTCCCTCCATCACTCACCCTCAGGCGACTTCACCTCTGTAGAGATGACTTAGCACGAAGGATGTGGAGGGATTGGATCCTAATCAGATCATTACTGCAGCTGTGAAGGAATATAATTTCCCATCCACAAGCCATCACCTCTTTCAGCATCTTCTTTATTTATTTCTAAATAATATATATATTTCCCCCCATGTGATCAGAAATAAAATCACTTTGTGTAAAAGGCAAGAAGAGAAGTAAGTCAAGTTTAGACAGTGTGGAAAATGCTCTTTTCTTCAGAACCAAACTCTTGGAATCATCCCAGATGATTTGAAGTTTAGTTCTGAGGTAAACACATGCAGTCTTTACTGCCAGCTAAATGATACTCCATTACATCCAGGATCCAGGTACTGGACTCCTCTGTTTGGCACATTGGGCTCCTGTGGCCAAAAGGGAACAGAAGGGATGAGAAGAAATGAATGGATTGAAAAAAACCCCAAATGCATCAAACCCCAACACAGTGCTGCTGTAGCAGTATGGCTTGGGTCACAGGCAATACCTTTGGGTGGTGCATGTTCAGCCTAAGATCTATCACCAGGTTTTGGCCAGTGTTCTGCACTGCTCCAGGTGTTGGTGACACTTGAGGGGAACTCAAGAAAAGGTGGTGGTTTATGAGCAGAAGTTGCAACAGGAACCTTGAGCACCTGTAGAGCTTCTAGAGCTGTAACAGAGAGCAAAGCCTTTATGGGTGTGTTGTTCCTGTCCCTCCTCTCCCTTAATTCATTGCTTCCTGGCACAGCTGACTTTTGCTTAAGTCTGCCCTGGTAGAGACACTGGCACTGGAGAGTCTCATTTCACAGGTACCAGTGGGAGTGGGGTGGTTGGTTTTGCTCTTTCATGCCTTTGACTTGCAGGTTATCCCCGTGTGGTTTCATAAGCTGCCCTGGAAAGCATTTGAGCTCCAATATTGTGCCAATTCCATAGACACTAAATGCTGCATGAATGGCTGAGGAACATTATATGGTGTCAGCTGTAATCTGGATGAAACAGTTGGCAGACAGTGGGGTGATGCTATCACCCAGTTTTGGGGAAGGATTCCGATATCCCACACAGGGAAGAAAGTTTTCATGAGATATTGGAAAAACTCTGGAGCAGCCAACACTTGAGAGAACATATTTTTTTTTAAACTTCACAGGTGGCAAAGAGCTCCAAAATACCTGCTAGTATGCAACTAAGGAACAGGAGGACAACAATTGCATGACCCCTCTGCAGTGGCAAGTTGCTGATGCAGACTGATTGCAGGGACTTGCTCTTAACAGCTCTGCATAACAGTGCCCAGCTTCTGGGGCTGAAACTGTAGTCCTTCATGCATAAGAGTCACTGTCCTGCTGGCAGGAATTTTGCAGGCTGTGGCTCCATCCTGGACTGCCAAACCACAGGATCTTGGTGAAAGTCTGTGTGCACGGAGCTGCATTCATGTGTGTGTACTCTCAAGTAACTGTCTCAGAAGGGCATCGTCCTGCTAATGGAAATGCAGATTTCTGTGTTTTGAGGCATCTGCTAGACAAGGTTATGGCTTTGTTTGTATGTTTTCAAAGGACAGGAGGAAGAGGCTGGAGTGGGGAGATCCTGCTGGGTGGCTTGAGAGTGCTCTGCCTGCACAGAGCTGTCTCAGCAACATCACCAATCCCCACTTGAAATGCTAAATTATTCTTCTCCTCTGTTGTGTGATTGTTTTATGTGCTTTTCTCAGCAAAATCAATCAAGAATTGATAATTTATAAGCTCCTATTTGCATTTTTTTCACTCTTCAAGGGGAAAAAAGTGAAGGAGAAAGCAGTAGGTACTGCCACAAGTAGAGGAGGGGGGGATGCAGAGCTGAGCACCACCTTCTTTGTTTGTGGGTTTGGAGTATGCTCGTTGCTTTTGCTGGTGAGGGGATTGGTCTTTGCTGCTGCCTCCTTAAAGATCTGCCCTTGCTGCCCACTGGAGAAATGGTGATACAAGGGGTGATGATAGGAGGTGTGAGCTTGACTGCAGGGAAAAACAGGGGCTCAACCTTGAGAGGTGCCAGGCATGGTCATCCCCAGCAAAGTTATCTGAGTGTGAGTGAGAGCAGAGCATTGCCAGCTTTGTGCATTCCTGTGTGTACACAGTGCTGTGGAAAGAGAGAGATTGGACTAGGCAGGTAGAAGGAGAAAGCTGGGTTAGCTGCCATCCCAGCTTACACTGAAAAAGAAATACCCTGTGGCAGCATATTCCACACTTCTGAGCCTGAACCCTGCCTGCTGTCACACTCATCCTCACGCACACAGGGATGAGTCCTCCTGCCTGCCCACCTTCCCACAGCCACTGCTGCCCTGTGGGCACATGTCCCATCTCCATCTTCATCCCCACCCCACCCTCAGCTGCAGTGAGGACATGGGAGAAAGGAGCTCTGTCCCCTGGGAACTGCCCTGCTTTGGGAATTTTGTGGGAAAATGTAGCTCTATTGTCTTAAAACAGAGATAAATATTATAGCTTTGCAGGAAAAGCAATAGAAGTGAGAGACTGTTTAGATAAATAAAAGGATACATTGATACTGTAAATAGCTATGTAAGCAGGTTGATGCACAACCAGTCCTGGATGTTATCATGATACTCCTGCAGAACAGGAGACACAGCAGTTTTTGGCCTAAATCCTGCTCTGAACTCTTCATCCCCTTCACTGGTGCTGCTGCCAGAGGAGTCATTACCACGGCAAGCTGCTGCTTTTTCTTGTGAAAACTTGATTGCTAGTCTCCATACTCTGCAGCTTTTCAAACATTGCATCTTCAAGTTGGAGAGCAGCCTTGGAAGAAAGAGCTTAATAAAATCATGAAGATCAATTTATGAAAACAGCCCAACTCAGACCTGCCTCTGGTTGAGCTCGTGTGGTTTCTGTTCCAGCAGGACAAGGGGATCTGAGCTGTGGATGAGCCAGCCCTGGTGGCTGTTTGTGCCCCTCCAGTGCTCAGGAATTCATGGATGCCATGGCTTCTGTTGTGCTGCCTCTGCTGCCGAGTGGGGTTTTGTCCTTGAGCAGATGATCTAAAAACACAAAGCAAAACCTCAGAGTGAACTGTTGACACCCTTCCTTTGTAGAGTGTTAAGAATTTTTTTCAAACATTCTATATTTGTCCTGAGTGTTTCAAACTGTGACTTGGAGAATTTGGCTAGGGAGGTCTGGAGAATTGGCTGTCTCCCAGCGTTTTCCCATTAGATACTCCTGCCTCAGTTTTCAGCTCCTGTTCTTCTACTCAAGACCTGAAACAAAAGCTCTGTAGTTGCTTAAACAGAGACGTGAGATTCTTGCAATTTTCTAAAAAAACTTGGGTGCTCAGCTTGTCTTTAGAGATGGCAAAGGTTGGTGTGGGTGGTGCATCTTCAAAGCAATTCTGTCTTCACCTTTCTGCTGGAGTGACCCTTTATCTGTCCCAAATTCCTGGTATAACCAACACTGATCTAACCCACTTGACTCAGTCTCTTGGAAAATAGGTGTTACTAGTTGGGTTAATAGCTGGTACAGTTCAAAGTACAGCCTGTGGTAGGCTGAGTGATTCTGAAAGCTTCTCTTAACCTGTTTGTTATATTTCTGGTTGCAATTTAGATAATCATTTCGTTTGGAAAATGAATTTGTTATGTCCCAGTCTTTTCCTGTGTGATAAACTTTCCATTCTCATCCACTGATACCCATCTTGAAGGAAAGCCAGCAAAGTTTTGTTACCATTTTACCAATCACCTGCTTCTTAGCAGGGAGGGCTGAGTTTTGACCACACTGCTGAGAAAAGTCTTCACTCCCACCTTCAAAGTTCTGAGTAAAGGGTTAAAAATTCTCCCTATTCTGTCTTTCCAGGCCTTCCTCTGATAGGCCACTGGCAAAGATGTGTTGGTTCATCACAGTGCCAGAGACTGCACTGAGAGCTTTGTTAAATATAGCAGAGCTGTGCACACCCCCGTGTGCTGGACGTTCAGTCTGTTCCTCGCCGCGTGCCGAAGGAGGAAAGCGGGGAAGCAGCTCGCTCTTGCCTCTGTTTAGCAGAAGATGCTCGCTATCTTTGTAGTCCTTGTGAGAAATACTTTGGGGCTGCACAGCATGCGTGAATCCCCTGGTGAAGATTCCTCCCAGCTGTGGCAGAAGAGGCTGGGTTGATTTATTTTGGGATTACCAGAAGTTGGGTTTTCTCTGTAATGCCCTCAGATAGCCAGTGGCCAGCGGAAGTCCCTCTGCATCCACCTCTTGGTTTACGCTGGTTCTTTGGCCATTCACATTAGAAAATGTGCTTTTGAAGAACTGTGTGCTTCCAGCAAAATACCCTGGGGGTCTTCTGGTCCCATCTTGCTGTGACTTTTGTCCTCCCACTTCCCACCCTTCTCCAAGCTCTCATAGTGCCACAGCTGCAGGTGGAACGAGCAGCTCCCTGCACCGCTGCTAATGGGGCTGCAGATTGATAGCTCCTGGTTGCAGAAACACTTGTCACGGGCTTGACAAGCTGCTCAAGGTTGCCTGATGTTGCAGGGTGGAGGTGGAAGGAGGGAGCTGCCGAGCTCTGTGCTCGTGCTTTATGGCTCTCCTGGTGGGACTGGTAGGCAGCCTGGCATAGCAACCGCTCAGGGCATTTACTAAGTGATTTATGAATTTGTAAATTTTCTGAGGTCCTGAAGCAAAAGTGCCTTTAATTAAATTTTGATTCTCTTCCCTATTCCCCTTTTCCCTGCCTTTCCCCTCCCTATTTTCGTCCCTGCCTGTGGTTTGTTTACTGAGTCCCGGCAAAGCTTTTGGAGAACAGGTAGGAGTCTGTGAGCGTAGCCAGGAGGAGCAGAGGATGGCAAAGCAAACAAGCAGATGGCGGATATGATAAAGCAGCCCCCGGCCGCTCTGCCAGGCTCAGAGAGGGCTCTGCAATGCAGTTCAAGGGTCCCACAGTCAGAGCTTCCTGCATCCCTCTGCTCCCGACTCAGATTTGGCAAGGTGACCAAGAGACCGATGGCCAAGCTGTGTTCCTGTGCTCTCATTTGCCATGTGCTCAAATCCTGGCATTGTTTAGGGCTACCAGGAGAGGTGGGGTGCTGGGGAAGAGACAGCCTTATGTTGCTCTGCATTGCCCTGCTGCCTGTGACACGCATGTGCAGCCATCCATCTCCAAGTGGTGGCCCCTCCAGAGGGAGGGAGTGCATGAACCAAAGGAAAGGAGGCAGATTTCCAATATTATTATTTTGTTTTTCTTTGAAAGAAATTTCTAGAAGAATAAAATGAGAAATTGTTCTCGCCTTTGTAGTCAAAGGACTAGAGGCAGCTCCCCCAGGAAACACTGCCTTGGTGTTGCCTAGGACTTTCCCCATCACCAGTCTTATTTTGTGATCCCTCCCCAGCCACTGACTCAGTGGCAGTGTCCTTACCCAGCCAAGCGATGTCAGTCCTGTGAATAGATTTCTATCAACCCACTCATCTCTAAAGAGCTGCAGTTAAAAGGCTCTGGAGACATAATTGTGTCTGCGTAACAGCAGCGATGATTTCCTTGAGAGGTAGGATGAAAAGTGGCTCCATTCCACTACTTTTGCAGAGACTTGATAGGTGCTTCTAGAAAGGGACTTGGTTGTGGTCCAGCAGCCCCCACCAGCACAGCTTTCCCTGCCTTGTGCTGCCTTCCAGCTGCCTGCTTGTGCTGTCTGAACACTCGAGCCATGGTCTGTGGGCTGTTACCAGCCCCATGGGTGCCTCCAAGCAGGTGAATTTGGGAGTGGGTTTGGCAGGGTCTGGGCAGCCTGAAGTGGGCTTTGTACAAGGGGCACTTGGCCTGATGCTCAGGAGACACGTGTTACCCTCAACTAGAAGCCCACCAGCCTTGTGCAAGATCACATTTCTATTTTTCCCCACCTCCTTACCACGCTGTGGGTGAGGATGCTGTTTATCCCACTTCTTTCTGCTCCCTTGGTGGTGCAGATGGAGAAGTCACTCGACCTCCACATGTCTTCAGGTCTGGCTTCCCAGTGTGGATGTGTTGTTGTGTCACTTGTCGCGAGCTACGAAGCTGTCGAGCTAGGGATGTGTTTTGGGGGCACGGAGTGTGGAGCAGGGAGACAGCGCTTAGTCATGGAGGTAAATGCCGAACGCCCCATCTTTCTCTGCCCTCGTGGCTCACAGGCTAACGTGAGGCAGCTTCCCTCCCACCTGCCTTGGGGATTTTGATGAAATATCTTGGGAGAAGGATGTGAAATATGTGTAGGGAGACAGGGATTTGGCTGGTGGCGTTTCTTATGCACTCATGCTTTAAAAGCTGGTGACTGAGGCTGCAAGAATCTGCAGAATCAGAAAGATTTGAATCTGAAGATCCTTCCTTAATGTCACTTAATATTGTCAGGCCATTGCTTGTGCCAACCATATCATGATGGTATCGCTACTGTGATACAAAATCTCTTGCATCCACTTAAGAGTCCTTTTTAATATTTTTCCTCTTCTTCATGCCTCTCTCCTGGCAAAAGGAAGGTGTTTGTTTTGACTGCCCTGCCTCCAGGGCTGGCACCACATTCAGGTGCTGCTGGTCTCACATGGGGTTTCATGTGACTTGTCCCCATTCCCCAACCACCCACTGCAGCATGTCCGTGTGGCTGACTCCCACCCTTTGTTTCTTTTCCCAAGCTGCTCTGTTTCACTGCTGTCTTCCTGCCAGAAGGAAGGCCACTGGCCTGGCTGTCCTGATGTTGTAGAGGACAGAGGTGGGTCTGGGAGTGACTCCTCTTTGGGAAGCTGGGACATGAGATGTGCTCTGCCCCAACCTCCACACTCATGTTGGGCACTAGCTGCTTTTTTATCAACCAGAATCAGTAGATGCTGCATTTCTGCTTGTTTTAATTGTTGTTTTACACTCTTGATGCAGAAAAATAGGTCTTGAAAAGCATTAGTGTCAGGCTGATGTGGGGCAGGAGGCCAAGAGTTTCTGGCTGGGTGCTGAAGGAGAAGGAAGGCGCTGGGAGATACAGGGCAAGCTCCTTGCAAGGTCTGTGGAACAAGTCCCACCCCAGGACTGCCAGCCTGGCGTTGAGGTGACAGGTGATGCATTTGTGAGCATCTGTATTGAAATGCGTGAAGTGTTCCTTGCCGACCTCCAACAGGAGCCACGTCCATGCCTGGAGCTCACTGGCGAGGAGGGGAGTGTGCTGTGCTCTTTAGAAAGGGAAATATCTCCAGACCTTGGAGGAATTAATTATTTTGTATGCTGGACCCTTGCCTTCTGACAGATCTATCTGAATTACAGATTAACTGTCAGTATGGGGACAGAGGAAGCCATTTCAATGAATCACTCTCTAATTTATTAGAGGGGTTGTTTGGGCTGGTGGATCGACAATGCAGCAAGTTCTCTGAGAGGGGAACTGTTTTATATCCTTCTCCACATCTCCCAACCTTTTATTCCTTGCTTGTTTTATCTCCCTGTTCACAGAATCTCTATCAAAACTAATGAGGGTCCCAGCAAGGCCAGTGGAAACCCCAAAACTGCGACACTTTACAAATGAGCTGTCAGGCCCCAGAAAGTTGTGATTTCATAGCCTTTCTCCAGGGACTACTTCTGTGACTTTTAAACAAAACCATCACCTTTATGACCAGGGGCTGTAAATTTTGGAGAAAGGCATGACTTCCTGGAAAACACCAGTGCATCAATGCAGCAGTTGTTATTAGTCAAAAAGTATTGAGACAAATAGTACTGGTTCCTTTCCCATCAGTACTGCCTAGAATGTCAAGTTTGTAAGAACCTCCAAAACTCATTTCTTGTTGATTCTGGGCCTTGTAGCAAAGCCTAACACACCCAACACTGTTATTGATGTGAGTATCATGGGCTAGGGAGCACCAGGACTACCCAAATCCCAGCCTTACTTCCTCTCCCAGTTGTTCAGCACGAAGGAAGAAGGATTTGTTTATTTGTTCGTGGATATTTCTGATGTGGACTTCATATTCCAGAAGAGTTTCATAATATTACTGGAGCAGATTCGGGATTTAAACCATTATACAAGTTAAATACGTTTTGATTCTGTAAGCAACACACTATTTATCTTGGGATAGAATAAATCTGAGAGACTGATACCACTGCTGGAGATCATCTCAAGGAGGGCTGTGGAGGGAAAAAAAAAAAAAGTACATTTACTTTTTGAGAAGTGTGAGTTTTAAATTTTCATTGCCCTCATGCATGAACTGAGGCAAACTACGAGTGCAAGGATTTTTATTATTTTTTTTGACCATGTAACGGATTTATCTTTTGGCCTGAAAGCAAACATCACGAGTCTGATTTTAGATTTGGGTCTACAAATTTGCATCCTGAGTAAATGCAGCCGCCTGCTTGCTGGCAGGGACTGGACATATGAGGTGTCTGCTGGAAGTGAACCCATTGGCATCTGCAGCCTTGATGGCTGCTCAATGTTTTCATAAAAATTCCATTTCAAAACAAAAAGGTCAAAAGTTGACCAAAAAAGCTACAACCGAAGACTATCTTTGTTTGAAAAATTACAAGCACTATTAATTACTGCATGAGAACCAGATGGTACTGACCAGTTTAGTTTCATGGTCCAAGCAGGATCTTGAAAGGAAACCAAGAAGAAAAACACACAGCAAAGACAAAACATGTGTTGTGCCAGGTACTTAACATTTTGATCGCTCCTTCCATCTGAAACCTCTGAGCAATGCAGAGTAAGGCATTTTTTTGTTTAATGACTGATTCTTTTTTTCATTTTTTTTTTAGCTTGACAGAATATTAAACCAAAATAAGGAAAATTAATGACTTTTTATGACTGCAGAATCCCTTGGTGTCTTGAGAATCTTATAAATTGGATATTTGGAGAGGGGATGCGCAGCTCCCTGGGCTTGGAAGGACTCTGGTTACCACTGGAGAAAATAAACCTTTCTGGTGCAGGGGCAGCTGGGCTCCGGGGAGAAGGGGCTGGTGTCAGCACGAGGTGATGTGGCTGCAAGATAGCCTTGTCAGGCTAATTGATCTGGAGCCTTTTCCTTTCCTGCCAGGGCTGCCTGTCTCCTTACCCATAATCCCCACCTCTTTGATGGCCTGTCAGGAATATGGGACTTGGCCCAGTTTTACATTTATCCAATAACATTATGAAATTGATAGTGACACTTCCATTGGCACTAATTTCAGTAAGAGATTGGAGCCAGAGGACAAGCGGTTTGCTCTCATGGCAGCTAAGCTTTCCAAGTGGATCAAGATGACCCAAAACTGATCTTGCAGTGGCCAAGGCATGGGAAGGGAAGTGGTGGGAGGGGAATGGAGGCAGCTGGTGGACTCAGAGCTAATGAGAAACACGCCTAGTGTTTGTCCTCAGCCTGCAGTGGTCCTGGCTGGTGGGAAGCATATTCTGTTGCCCTGGCTTGTGCTGCAGAGCTGCTGCTGGCAGGGCTTTTGCTCCATGGATGGTGTTTATTAATCAACATTGGGCATCAGTCTCTGCAAAGGTCAGGAAAAGCCTCAAGCAGGAGGACAGTAGTAGTCCCAGCTGTTGACTTTCAGGCCTTCAGTGGTTCTCACTGTTTTAAGCATTTCCTGGCACAGGGTCAGGCTCCTGCAGCATCACACTCTTGGCTCAGGTCAGTGATCCAGCACCAGGCTGGACATGCTGATGGTGGAGCTGCCAGTGGCCCCCTTGCCAAATATCACTGGGGGCCCTCTCGTGCTAAGGGAGCTCCACAGTGAGTGGGTTAGATAACTCATCCCAAAGCTTTCTCCCAATACTGGCCACAGTGGTGATTTTGATGCAGTTGCCACAGCCTTAATGCACACCATGTGCTTTGCCATCTGTACTGCAGAATAGATGGAGGTGCAGCTTATCCCCATCCCTGGAAGTATTGAAGGTCAGGATATAAGGACCCTTAGCAACTCGGTCTAGTGGAAGGTATCCCTGCCCATATTGGGAAGTCAGAAGTAGATGATCTTTAAGATCCCTTCCAACCCAAACTGTTCTGTGATTCTATGATTACACCATTTCTCCTTTTCTCTCCATCTGGCACCTGTTCTGTCAAGGTCTGGTTTGAGGTGGTGCAAAGCATCACTTTAGTGCTGAGCTGCAGTTTGCTTAAGATGACCTCTTGATGCCTTGTCAGGCAGCCCTTTCCTCATTCTCACAGTGCATTTGCATTTTCACCCAAGCAAAGGCTTGGGGGGAGTGTTTATCAGTTTGTCACAGTCCCCCTCTTCAGTGGCTGGAGGCCAGGAGAGAGGATAAAAAGCCTTAGGCTGATGATAAATTGGAAATGCAGAAAGAAAATGTGTTTGCTTGGTGCTGAGCAGGCAGCCCTGCTCCGGGGTTGGCTCTTTGTGTGGTGTCACTCTGGATGCTCACAGGGAGGTGAAATGCCACCAGGGCCACGTGTGGTAAATCCAGCCATGGGGCCCCGAGGGTGTGGGGAAAGCAGATACTGCAGCTGCCTTTCTCATGTGCTGTGGGCCTGTCCCCCTGAGTGGATCCGGCATGCCTGGCTGCCCAGCAGTGTCCAGCTGCCGTCCATCGCGGCGGGAGCGGGCGAGCATCTCCCTTCACAAGCACTGACCTGACCCAGGGCTCAGCGAGCGCTGCTCTTCCACAACCACGGCACATTTCCCTGGGAGATGTCTCAACACCTCCCACACAGAGCAGGGGGACACCTTGGACCTGCAGCTCCTCGAGTCACAGGAGGGGCCGGGAGCGAGGAAGCGGCTGCACGTGAGGGGTGAGGAGGTGCTGGAGCCTCCTGTGGAGAAGCTGTAGGAAATGCTGCAGTATATAAAGCGTGTCTTGCGAACAGAAGAGATTAGAAAGCTGATATGATGTTATTCCGATTGATTTTGCTGTTGTATTTATACCTGGAGGTAAAGAGCAGACATACTGGAAATCAATTGGCCCCATGCTCTTCCCAATCTCTCTGCAGCGCCGTTCGAATGAAATGCTTATATCATTTTTACGGTGTGTCTGTGATAGGGATGAGTGAGCCAAGAGATTAATAGAGGCTGGTGAGGCCATTGCCCAGCCACTGCCTGGTTTCTGCCTTGTAAAGCCTGTGCTGCTCCGGAGTTCAAGGTGCCCCTGAGGTGACAGCTTGGTGACTTTGCTTGTAAAAATAAAAAAAATAAAAAAAATCAAATCTACTCAAGAGGAACAAAGAGGAGAGAAAGGTGAATGGCAATAAGCTGGCGATTTGGGGCAGGCAGGATGTTTTTCAGCTCTGGAACTGAGGGGACTGGATGGGGACCTGGGGGCAGGAAATGAGATTTTGTCTTCAAATGGAGCTGATCCCTTAGAGAGTGATGGGAATGATGGCTTTATGCATTGAAAATAAAGCAACAGGGATTTGGTTTGATGTACTGTACCACATCTAGTGCCCAACAGCCACCTATCCTGTCTCACCAGCCCTTCCTGCACCTTGATCTTGGGGCTGGGGCAGAAGGGCTGCAGCAGGACCGTGCAGGGATGTTGGCCACACACAGATGCTGCATTCCTGGTGTCCCTGCTCACTCCTCCTGCCTTATTGAGGTGTGAGTTTCTCTGCTGCTGCCGCCTCTGCCATGCCAAGATGCCATCACAGGAGGTTTCTCTGCAAGAATGGATGTTTGGTTTGCAGTTGGCTCCTCCTCACAACCTGCAGGGAACATGCATGCCCAGCAGTGGAAAAAACAGCTTGCTACCAGAAAATTTGAGAAGATAGGTGGGAGGAATGGTGGAAGGTGACTGGGTATGGTCTGAATGCCAGCACCAGCACTGCCAGACTAAACATTATCTCCCTCCCTGCAGTGACAATTGAATAAAATAGACTTTTCTTGCTCTCCTGTTGCCTGCAGTTTTCTAGTTGTTTCACCTGATCTCAGAAGTGAAAATCTTTTTCTTTTGGCAAATGAACCAACTTCCCAGTGCCTGTATGTAACAGCATGGGAATAGGTATTGGCTTGTCAATCCCTCAGGCATCAGCAAATCCTTGCATTGCAGGTTCTAAGATATTCTTCTGGTTATCTGTGGCCTGTTGGCTGTTGCTTTGTTGGTCAGACACTTTATGAGTTGAGGATGTTTGGTAAGACTGGGCTGGAGTTTAAGCCTAGATGTAAAAATTCCTGCTTTTCCTTCCTGCGAGTGCTGGCTGTCTTTGCTGTTATGCATGGCACTGGCTTGTCACATCCCACCCTCTTTAATTATCAGATTGTATTACCATTTTTACTGTAAGCATTTTCTGTTTCTTGTTCTGCTGGATTTATGCATTTGTGCTGTCATATGCATTGACTTTATATTTTATATTATTTGATCTTAATGTTTCCAATCCCGAGTTTGAGTGCTTATAGGATTGGTGTCTAAGCTCAATAAATAAACTTGAGAAGGAGTGGGTAAGGGAAGGACATGGGAGAAATGAGGGAGGTTTAGATATCTTCTACACCAGATGGGCTGATGCTCCAAAGAGGACTGCCAGGATGGCTGGAGGCTGGGAAGAGTGAATGTACAGGGCAGCAGACCCTCTACCCTGGTGCACCCCTTTTGTAGCAAGAGCTGCCTTTCCCTGCTGCAATCACCTGAAAAAAATCAGAGACAGAAGGAAATGTCAATATGTAAAGATGGAAAGGGGCTTCTGTAAATGGCAGTATTTTGGCAGTGTTGCATCAGGAAGGAAAGTGCTTTAAGGATTGCCTGTTTAGGGATCGCCCACTGAGAACGGATCTGACAGCATTTTTATATGATAATGCATCTGCAATGTGTAAGGGGCTGGAAGGTGCAAGTGGGGGAAGAGACATATATCCAACCCAAGCAGTGGTGGGTGCAGAGATCCCAGGCCTGTCCCTTCCTTTTATGCTAAAGTTCAGAGGGATCTTCATCTCCTCAAGATCATCAGGACCTCAAACCCACCATGTTGTTGAGGAGAAGGGAAAAGGGATTGCTGTTTGCTCCTGCTTTCTTTACTGGAGGGACTGGAAGGTGAGGATTTGGAGTGTATCCCTTTAAGAGTTCAGATTTATGTTCTTGATGTCTTCATCTGCCTGCACAGCTCAAGGATTTGATTTTTTATATGTGCAGTTTCCCCAAAAGCTGGTGGAAGAGTCTGTGCACCCTGGGCTATGGCAGAGAAGGGATTGACACCTGTGGAAGCTCCTCAGCTGCCACAGTGGTGTTCAAGCAGGGGCTGTGCTGTTCCAGCCATGCAGCAGTGCCCTCCAGGTCCATTGGCATCATGCAGGGGTAGCTTGGGGTGAATCTGGGACATGGAGATGGAATTCAGCTGTATGGTTGTGGAAAATGCTGCTTGGACACTGTTGAGGTGAAGGCGACGAAGAAGGTGCTGAGTGCTGGAATTAGGAAGGAAGTCTGGATAAAGCCCATTGTTTTATTCAAGTGAGGGGTCTGCTGTGGCTCAGGGGAAGAGATGCCACACTATAGACCACCCTGTGGTTGGATTTGGTGACTCTGGGGGTGAGAAGTGGCTGTTTTCCATTGTAGGAGGGCAGAGAAGAAGCTGGAGCCTGTGTCAGACTGGCTCCAAACAGGCCCTCAGTAGGCACCAAGCACTGCCTTGGCCCCATGCCCACATCTGTCAATAAAAATTAAGAAATTGATTTTCTTTTGTTTGCTTGAAAGGACGAGGCTCTCTTTATGAGACAGTAAATGCAATCTTGCTCTGAGCATGGCTGGATTTTTAATTGTATTTATTGTGCTTTCGCTTATTCTTTTATGAGTTTCAGTTCCCCTCATTGCTGGTGCAGAGATCAGCCCTGGGGTGTGGGTTGATTTCAGCTCCAACAAAAGGTTGGTAATTTTTTTAAGTTTCTTTTTAAACTTGTTTGTTTTCCTGATAAGCTGAAGTTTGAGGTTATTTTTTACCCTTGTTCGTGTGTGTGTGTATAACTCTGAGTTGTAAAGCTGGGCTGAGAGATGTAGCCTTGGAATTATCTGCTTGCCAGTAAGTGATAGAACCTTTTGAAGAACAGAATTTAAGATTATGATTGGGGAAATATGGAAGTGCCAACAGGGGTTTGGAGTCAGAGGAGGAATGGATTTTATATACTATATATTGGAATTTAATGAGGTCTGCTTCAGTGCTTGCTATACAATGCATAGTGACCCACTTTACCAGGAGAGCATTTTATTTTTTCTAGTTATGGGTCATATACAGTTCTTAATTAAGTAGGTTAATTATATGGCTCCTTTATATTACAAAGAAAAGTGGAGATGGCACAATTAGCTCTTGCAGTGATCGTTTTTGATCAAAAAAGGGTGTTCTGCACCACAGCTCCCAGAGGTGTGGATGGGGAGAGGGGATTACCCTGAGGCCCTGAGCACTTGCATCACTCTTCTCTGCCTCAGGAAACTCACTTTCTACCCTGAGCACTTGGCTTGGGATGTGCAGGGATTGTCCTTTCTGAAACCACACTGGAGACCGTGGCCCCATCCTGACCCAGTGCTACACCCACAGTGCCTGTGATGCTGCCCAGGCCTGGTCTGCAGCACTGGAGAGGTCCCTCCTCGGGGCTTTTTTGGGAACAACAGAAAGGGAAGATGCTGAGGGCTCTGGCTCCAGGTAAAAAGTGCTGCAGCCTGTGAGGGTGCTGAGCAGCATCACTCCCTGTAGCTAAGCTGTCCTTGAAAGAAGTTTCTTTAACCTTTCCCTTCCCAGCCTGGCAGTGGCTGAACCCCTGCAGCATCCCTGGGTTATCTGTTCCAGTGCTCAACCAGCCGTACTGTGAGGCATCAGGGAGAACATTCAAACTCTAATCTCCCTCAGTGCAATTTAAACCCATTATTTCTTGTTTTATCCCCAGTGGACTTGGAGAACAGCTATTATATTTCTCTTTGCTGCAACCTTTTACATATTTGAAGGCTGTTATCATGTGTCCCTTCAGTCTTCTCCTCTGAACACAAAGCATAATTCTTTCAGTTTTCCCTTAGAGGTCATGTTTTCTTCACCTTCAGTCGCTTTTGTTGCTTTGCAGAGGTTACTGTGATGCCAAGCTGGAGTTTTTGTTTCTTCACCTGTTTGCCTTGGGGCATTCATTCTGTTATGGATGTGTGAGAAGTGACCATTATCTTCTCTAATCTATGGTTATTTATAAAGTACCCTATATTTCTGAGCATGTTTTATCATAAAGTATAGCTCTTAGCCTTGATAAATAATTTCCCACTATGATATGATTGTACAAACAGGGTCCTTAAGCTATTTATTACTATTATTATTTGCTTTATTTTTCATAAGTAACAAGCTGTCTGTATAACACTGTGAACGAGCCAGGCAATTCACAGAAATGGACTGAAAGCTATATCTTGTTCACAGAGCTTCCAGATAATCAGGGAGGTGAAGGTAAACACCAAGCCAAACTCTAGTTTAGCCAGAGGGAACAGCAATGAGCAGAGAATGAGAGATTTTCTGAAAAGCAGAGATTTTGGGAGAATCTGGAGGAGTGTTTACAGAGGTGATAATATCAGGGTGGATGCAAAGTGAGAAGAGTTGGAACATTGCTGGGATGGAGGGATGGAGGGATGGAGGGAGGGA